>NC_058133.1:166327085-166347891 GCF_016433145.1 Gracilinanus agilis | reverse complement strand
GTATAATCATTAGGCCATTCTTTCTTTACTTTTTTTTTTTAAACCCTTGTACTTAGGTGTATTGTCTCAGGTGGAAGATTGGTAAGGGTGGGCAATGGGGGTCAAGTGACTTGCCTAGGGTCACACAGCTGGGAAGTGGCTGAGGCCGGGTTTGAACCTAGGACCTCCTGTCTCTAGGCCTGACTCTCACTCCACTGAACTACCCAGCTGCCCAGGCCATTCTTTCTTATTGAGTCCTTTGGGATCAGAAAATGGTTAAGGGATATACAAGAAAACCATATAAGTATGTTACTGGGCATATTATTATGCGATTGTATGATTATACATATGATATTATATGATACACTGTGGTATATCACTGAAATTTGACAGAATAGGAGCCATTACTGGAATATAGCAATGGTGATACATACTTTGTTCTAAAGAAACAAATTTACTAAAGAGTTAGGGATAGGGGTAATAGTGGTGGAATAGTTCAGTATGTCTGAACTGAAATTCATAAAACTGGGAAGATGGTGGTGATGCTTGATGGAGAGCTTCTGAAAAAGGAGAAAAGGAGAAACAACTGATATTGTTGCGAGAGTCTACTACAGACCACCCAGTCAGACAGAGGATATGCAAGCTATCCTAATTCAGATCATAAAATTGGCTCCAAAGCAAAATAAAGTAGGGGGAAGAAAATTTCAACAAGGTGTTTATCTGTAAGAAGTCTCATTCTACTAAAAACAGAGGATCTCATATATTTTTAATTTCATTGTTATATCACCCATGGTTCAGTGTGCCCAAGGTCTTAATCGACATGGATCAAATCTAGCCTTGAAGGAAGCTTCCAAAATACCTAGTTCTTTGACTTGTTATGACCTTCCAGAGTTTACCCTGGGAAAATCTCCGAATATGATTATTCATATCTCCTTAGTCATGGGTGTTAAGAATTTTTTAATTAATTTTTCCCTTTTTATATTTAAGAGGAAAAAGAGTAATAATATTTTTCAATAAGAGACCCCCCTGCTGTGCAGGTTGTCATTTAGAGACCCCCTGCTGTGCCACTTGTCAGTGACAGTTAGAAGGGTATGACCAAGAGGGAGTTAGTCAGTTGCAGAGAGTTGCAAAAGGACTTTTTGTCTCTGGGTCCTCTGGGAAGAGGTTGTGCTGCTAGCACTCTCTCTGGTTGGAGACAGAGAAAGGAATTAAGGCCTTAATAGTTTTATTGATTATTAATAACTTGGGTAGATAAGGTAGATAGATAGTGGTTATATGGTTAGATAGTGAAAGCAGGAGAGTAGGTGAGGGGCTTCAGCCTAGCAGAAAATGCCCTCTGAGGCAGATAGAGTTAGGGATTTTTAGAGAAATTTAGTTAGGATTGGGACATTGGGTATAGTTAAAAGCTATTATAAGATTACTTTCACTTTCCTCCTTCCTATTTCCTAATAATAAACTAAGTGTTTTGTGTTTAATAAACTGCATCCTGGCTTTTGTTCAAACCCCTACCCCCCAAATTTTAATCCTTCACAGCCTGGTGAGCCAGGTAGGAGTTTGATTAATCTATTGATCTTTTGTTCTTTCCAATACTAGGAAAAGGATAGGAGTATAACAATGTTGTTCAGTATCATGATATAGTGAAGGAGGTAATGCCTCTTTACCTCAGAGAACTCCCAATACCTGGGTCTTTCACTGAGATTTTAAATCTCTCAGTTTCTGATGGTCTCCGGTTAGTATCATTTATAGGAGTATTTGTTCTGTATGCATTATTACAAGGGTACTATCTATATCAATTCTTTGGTTTAATTCTTACTAAGAAAAAAAAGGCAACTGAAAGAGAGATTAATGGAGACTAGAGTTGTATATCTTGAGGATTGCATCTCAAAACTGACTAACACTATTTCCCACCAAACTGAAACAATCTCCAAAGTTGAAGATAGTATCTCTCAAATGACTAAACCTATACAGCAACAAAATGAAACTATCTCTAAAGTTGTTCAACTTGAAGATAGTATCTCTCAAAGCACTAAAAGTATAACGCTTCAAAATGAAACCATCTCCAAACAGAATGAAAGATGTGCTCAGTCTAAAAAACCAGCCTCTCCTACTGTTTCTAATTCTCCCACTAAGGCACCTAAAATTAAAAGCCAAAAGAAAGAAGATACTAGCCCTAGCCTATTCCCTTTAAGAGAAGTACCAACTCTTAAACCTAAGAAAAATGATTTAGTAACTATTAGGCACCACAAACCATTTACCATTCAGGATATGGAGGGATGTAAACACAGCATTCCTTCTTTTGAGGAGGATCCTATAGCTGTGATAAAAAACCTAGAGAAGATATGCAAGCAAATTTGATACAACTTGGATTGATTTTTAATATCTTCTAGATGAGTTACTAACTAAAAGGAAAAAGGATAAAGTTATCAAGCTCACCATGAGAATGACCCTCATTGGGATGTTAATGATGAAACAAACTGTGCAAGATTGTGCCAAGCTAGGGAGGCAATTCTTAATGCAATGAAAGCTTGTTCAGATAGACCTAGTACCTGGACAAAATTTAAAAAGCTCAAGCAAGAGATAGGAGAAAATCCTTCACAGTTCATGGATAAATTTATAGAACTGGGAGGAAGACACATAGGCATTGACTTAACAAGAGAAAGAGACATTAGACAATTGAGAAGGCAGTTTGTAAGAAACTGTTGCAAAGCAGTCAATGACTATTTCAATGCCATTTACCCTAACTGAATGAATATGGACCTTGATGAATTAAGAAGAGTGGCAGTTTATGTTTAAAATGGGCATGAAATGAAAGATGTCAATGATAGTGATTTAGTGGATGCATTAAGAAAGGAGATAAAAGCACTCTAGGGAAAAATTGAAAGGCTTGAAAAAGGTGATCCTAATTTTGGGTTAGCTATTGCTCCTGTGCGAGAATATACAACCCAAAAAGAATACACAAGGCCAATGTGCTACTTGTGCAGAAAAAAATGGACATCTAATGATAAAGTGCAGATGCTGCAATCAAATGTTCAGCAATTTTAGAAATAATGGTGGGAACTTTAGGAATAACTATTCTAGAAACAATAACTATTCTAGAAATAATAATAAAAACAGAAACAATTTCCAAAATAACAATGTTGGAAATTATGGGAATAAAAGAAACAGTAACCAAACTGAGACAAATTACTTGTTACAATATTTCTGTAATGGAGCACGTCCATGTACTAGCCAAAATGTAAATCTTCCTCAGTGAGTGGAATCTCAGAGAGGTACACATGGTTCTTTAGGAAGGTTTGCCAGGGGAAAAAGGACTCTGGAATCAAATAGTGAAACATTTGATTTTCCAGACCAAGATATAATTTCACCAGTCATCCCAGTTCATTCTTCCCTAGATAGCTATGAACCACATTGTAACATGATTCTTTCCTCTAAATGATGTCAAAAATGTAAACTTTATTAATGTTTGTATTTAACTCTAATTTCCAGAGTTTTATTTTATAGTCTAGGAACTATAGATGAAATGTAAAGACGCTTACAGGTGATACAGTTTATATAAAAAACTTTCAGTGGACAGAAGCAACTCAGCCAGCCTAGGAAGGTTCATTCCAAATACCTTCCATTGAAAATGATTAGCTGCATACATCAGGGACAAGACTGTTACAGATACAAATGGATACCATTTTAAGAACAGTGAAATTCAAGAAGAAAACTACAAACAGACAATTGGACAATATTTACAAGAACACTGGATTACTACAAGGACTACTACAAATGGACATTATTTTAAGGATACTGAACTTTGTGTTTAAATAAAAGTTTCTCATACATAAAGGTTTGAAATGGAATGTAATGTGTAAGTGTATAATTTGTTATGTTATTTGGTATATATTATGTTATAGGATTTATTAGTTCTATGTAGAAATAATTATAATAATAATACATCTATAGGATTATAAAAAGTTATAGATATATTTTTATAGAAAAAGTTAAAATTAACTAAATGTTAAGTAAATGGTAAAGTGCTATAACCGTTGAACAAGATCCACCTCGGGGGATATATTAGATGTATAATATATGAGAATATATATTAGATGTATAAATGTGTGAAGATGAGATTGACTCTCCCCTTGCCTATTTTTAAATTTAATCAACAAAAATCAAAGATACCCCTACTTAACTTTAAGTAGGGGACATTCACAAACCACTTACTAAAGTGGTTTACATCTCCAGAAGCAACTGACTGCCCCCTGGGCAGTGTTAGGCAAATTTAAAGACTGTAATTGGTCCCAGTAAAGTGGAGGGACAGGAAGTGATGTAAAAAAAAGTCTTTAAAAAGAGATTAGGGGGCAGCTGGGTAGCTCAGTAGATTGAGAACCAGGCCTAGACACTGGGAGGTCCTAGGTTCAAATCTGGCCTCAGATACTTCCCAGCTGTGTGACCCTGGGCAAGTCACTTGACCCCCATTGCCCACCCTTACCACTCTTCTGCCTTGGAGCCAATACTCCAAGACGGAAGGTAAGGGTTTAATCTAAAAATAAATAAATAAATAAATAAAAAAGGACTAAACTTCCTGACAGGAGGTCTTTGCTAGATCTTTGAGCTCTTATGAGTTATGCCTTCTCTAGCTGGGGAGGAGGAAGAATCATGATGGGAACTGACATGGTGGTTGCCATGTTCCCTGGAGCTAAAGCCACACAAATCATGGCTCATGGGTAATGGACCTGGCCAGAGCCTACTGCTATAGATTTGGCTATAGTTATTCTCTACTCTACCTCCTGCCCCAACAAAGACTCATAAATAATACCCAACTAATAACTATCTTCCTAGAAAGGAAAGACACTTGGTACCCCTAAGCATACAACATCCAACATTTCAATGAGTCCTAATTTCATCCCACAGAGGCTTTATGAGGCTTATAATCCTCTAGAAGGGAAATGTACTTGGGGTTAACGGACAAGGATTTCTCTTTCTCAGAGGTTCCCTGTCATCTGAATATTTAACAGTAAGAAGGTAGTGCAAAGTTCAGGCCCTTTGTTCTCCCATATTGTTGTTTTAATCCTTTGCTGATCCTCCTTCCAGCACCATGAACAGCACAGACATTCATCATCTCCCAACAAGAGGCATGCTCTTCATGAAATTACCCCTTTCCATACATAGAAGGCCAGATTTCTAAACTCTCAAATTTAGGTCTACCTAAAATGGGACTAGTACTGCCTAAGGCTAGTATACCATGTAAATCTCACTTCTCTTACTAAAAGGCTGGATGCTAGATCTCAAATTTAGGTCTACTAAAGGGCTAGTCCTCAGGAATTCTCATTTTTTGGCTATGTGATTCCTTTCTTCATGACTGTCACATGGCTGAGAAGTTATACTACTAGGGCAGCTAGGTGGCTCAGTGGATAGAGAAATTGGCCTAGAGATGGGAGGTCCTGGGTTTAAATCTGTCCTCACATACTTCCTAGCTGTGTGACCCTGGTCAAGTCACTTAACTCCAATTGCCTAGCCCTTACCAATACTTGGTATTGATTCTAATACTTATCAATACTTAGTATTGATTCTAGGACAGAAAGTGAGGGTTTTTTAGAAAGAAAGAAAGAGAAGGAAGGAAGGAAGGAAGGAAGGAAGGAAGGAAGGAAGGAAGGAAGGAAGGAAGGAAGGAAGGAAGGAAGAACCCTGATGTTGGGAAAGACCAAAGACAAAAGGAAGAGGGGTTGGGGAAGCTAGGTGGCTTGGTGGATAGAGAACTAGGCCTAGAGATGGGAAGACTTGGGCTCAAATCTGGTTTCAAATATTTCCTAGCTGTGTGACCCTGGACAAATCACTTAACCCCAATTACCTAGAAAGGAAAGGAAAGGAAAGGAAAGGAAAGGAAAGGAAAGGAAAGGAAAGGAAAGGAAAGGAAAGGAAAGGAAAGAAAAGGCTCTGATCTTGAGAAAGATTGAAGACAAAAGGAAGGGGTTGGGACAGGTAGGTGTCTCAATGAATACAGCCAGGCCTAGAGAGGGAAGGTCCTAGGTACAAATCTGAGCTCAGACATTTTTTAATCTGTGCCTCTGGGCAATTCACTTTACCCCAATTTCTAAGATAGAAGGTAAAGGTTTTTTAAGAATTGATACTGCTGACTTTCCTAGATTAGGAGCAGGAATTTGATATTGTCAAGAAACTTTTCTCTTGGGCTGTGTGAGCTAATACAAGGGCATCCCTGCTATGGATCTAATCTCCAAGTCAGCCATTAATGGTTTCAAAGGAGAGAACCTCCCAGGATCTATGTTGTCAAGATCTCTTAAAAGAAAAAGGCAAAAAGTAAATAGATTCCAAAAGGATTTAGAGGTTCCTTTTTATAAGCCAGCCCAGAGGGCTCCGCACCACCTGAACAATTCATCACATAACAGTGAAGTGTCAACTAGTTGATCTTGAAGGCAGCCTGTGTCAGTGGAACCTCTCCCCCAAGGGGCATGAAGGGCATGTCCATACTTTCCATGGGAAGAAACGGTCAAAGTCCTATACAGGTATACTACTTGGAAGACTCATCACACTGATCAGGGAACTCCCTTGATCAACCATATTCCAACTCTTGAAATTGTCTGAGTCATATAATTGCCTAAGGAGGCAAAGGGCAGGGGGAGAAGGGTCCAGACACAGCAAAATATTTCTAGCAGCACTTTCTGTGGAATGGAATTAGACATGAGGTAGATGCACATGGATTGAGGAGCAATTATACAAATGACTGACTTTCAATGATTTGTATTTGGATCTTAATATAACATCCATGAATATCATAGAATATTAATGTACTGTAAAATAGGGGAGATATGAAATTACAGAGAAGCATAAGAAGAAGTGAACTGGTACAGAGCAAAATGAACAGAATTGGGAAAGTAATATACAAAATAATTTAGTGTTCAACCATTTTCAGTCAAGTCTGACTCTTCCTGACTCCATTTGGAGTTTTCTTGGCAAAGATACTGCAATGATTTGCCATTTCCTTCTCCAGCATTTACAGATAAGGAACTGAGGCAAATAGGGTTAAGGGACTTGTTCAAGATCACACAACTAGTAAGTATCTGGGGCCAGATTTCAACTCAGGAAGATGAATCTTCCTGAGTCTAGGTTTAGCATTCTATCCACCATAACCCCCCAACTCTTGGAAGTTTTATAATGTGAATAATTATTAACACAGCAGTTCCTGAATATAATTTATACATATTATGGGGTACATGGTCCAATTTTTTTATTTTTCTACTGAGAGGAGTGCATGTTTGAAAAGGTTTGGAGGACACTGGCCTAGGCAATAAGAGAGCAGATTTCAAAAAAATTCAGAGAACAGATAAATATTCCTACATTTTAAGACACTAAAAAGGAATTCTTTGAAGGATAAGAAATTCTTTGTTGGGAGGGACCTCAGGGGCCATCCAGTTCAACCCATACCTGCAGCTGTATATCCTCTAGCACCTTCCTGACCATTCAACCTTTGCACCTAGTAGGTATTGTATAAATGCTTATTCCTTTTTCTCCACTCTATCCCCTCCCTTGTGAAGTTGATTTTTTTTGGAGTCCAAGTGTAAAACACTATATTCATTGCTATTAAATTGCATCTTAATAGAAGTAGCTTAGTTTTAGATTTTTGGGAATCCCATCTCTGTCATTCAATGCTTGTCCCAAATTTTATCTATCAGCAAATTTAACCAGCATGCCATGTATACCTTTTTGATAAAAATATTAAATTAACTTTGGATAAATTTTTTGACAAAAATATTAAATGGCACACAGTCAAGCACTGAGCCTGAGAAACTCCCTGCTTTTAAGTTCTTTTAAGGTGAACTGCTCTTCCTGGCTTAAGGTTTAATCCTCTTTGATCCAGCCCTCTCCTCCTGTTGCCCTCACAGGGATCACAGTATTGCTGCAACAAACTGAAATTCTTTAGTGTTGATCAACTGTCCTCAGAAATAGCCAGGGAGCTCCATTCCAGGTACACACCATGGATGTGTTCCAATCCAACTTGCCTTCCTGTCCCCAATTACTTTGGGAATTTGATTTTTGTGTGTTTTTTTCAGCTATAGTAACTCATAAAGATCTTCTGAGGTATGTCTTGTTAGGACCGGCACTTGTGGAAAATAATACACACACTGACAAGATAATAGATCCTTGAAATACTGCCAAATACTAGACCTCTAGAAGAAAGAGACAGTGCTTTGGTCATCGTGTATCTGGACAGCAGAAATACATTCGATGGTTTTTAATGGTACCCATGTAGGCAAGGTAGAGATCTGGAAAATATAAGATTAGATGGACTAATAGTTAGATGAGCGATTTGAAGCCAAGACTGTTAAGTGATGAATTCAGGTTAATCTTTCCCAGCCTCTCCTCCTCCTTCTATTTCTGTTCATTGTTCCATCATTCTCTGAGTCATCCAAACTGGAAACCTGGGTCATCTTCAACTCTTTCCTCTCCATCCACCATAGCCAATCAGCTACCAAGTCCTATCAAATTTCCCTCATATAATAGCTCACATCTGCCTCCTCCTTTCCACGTTTACTCCCAACATCCTAGTTCAGGCCCTTTTTATCACTCAGCTAGACAACTGTCATAGTCTCTCAGTGCATTTTTCTATCTCTAGATTATCCTCTCTTCAATCTTTCCTTCTGCTTATTGCCAGAATAATCTTCCTAATGTACTTTAGGCCTACCTTATTTTAAAAACCTTCAGTGACAATCACGGGGATATCCCACATAAAATAAAGATTTATATGAACTGATGTGGAATGAAGTTAAGTAGAACCAGGAAAACAATATACGTGATGAGGACAACAATGTAAACAGGAAGAATAATAAAACAAAAATGAATGCTAGGTAATTATAATGACTAAGATTGCCCCCAGGCAGGAGTTGAGAAAACACAACTCCCTACCTTCACTAAAGAGGTTGGAACCTCTGAAAGGGATGGGGAAGGCATATAGCATATGCTGTCAGACTCAGTCAATATGTTGGTGAATTTTGCTGAACAGTCTTTTATTTTTTTCTTTTGTGAGAATTTATTTTTCACATACTATATTAATTCTTATATCTGGGCCCTAGAGTTGAAAGGCCCCAATTCTTGTATATTAGAGAGAATTATTGTTTATTCCTGTATTTGGGGTCTATTACATCCATTCTACTGCTTTTTGAATTTTCTTTCTCTTTAGAAAATCTAGAGAATAAGAATGCCTTCCCTTTTAATAGAATTTGGCTAATAAATGAAAGGGACAAAGAATCTCAGCTCGATCTCTCTCTCTCTCTCTCTCTCTCTCTCTCTCTCTCTCTCTCTCTCTCTCTCTCCTTCCTCTTCTTTTTTCCTCTTCTTTTCCCTCTCCTTCTCCTTGTCTCCAATCCTCCCCTCTTTCTCTCTCTCTCCCACTCTCCCCTCCCTTCTCTCACACACATGAACATATACACTTTCACCTGCCCATCTGTCTAAGTGGGGAAAGGCTGAGAGTTTGATAGACTACTTCTTAATTAGCTATTCAATAATTTACTTCTTAATTAGCTATTTGCCAATTAGAAATATCTTGGGATGTTCAAGGGAGGTGATGAATTCCTAAAATTCTATTTATTAAGCCACCCGACCAGGTTTGGGGTCTCTGGCCATTTGAGAGGGCAATTGACCTAAATGTCACTTTATCAGTTATAGTATTGGCTTAAACAAAAGACAGATATATTCAGTAAACTGATATTCTTACTTAAAAAATCAGTTTCTTGAGATTACTTTAATCATAACATTTAAAAAATCTTTGTTATAACAAATGATTTTATCATCAAGAACAATAGAGCCACCACATTTGGACTCTAGACATGCTTAGAGATAGTAGAAATGGAACTAAAGAGAAAACAGCCTGGAAAAATAGTAGGATTAGACCTAGTAGAGGCAGCTAAGTGGTACAGTGGATAGAGCATTGGGCTGGGAATTAGGAAAACTCATTCTTCCTGAGTTCAAATCTGGCCCAGACTTACTAGCTGTATGACCCTGTAGAAGTCACTTAACCCTGTTTGTACCAGTTTCTCATATGAAGAATGAACTGGAGAAGGAAACAGCAAACCATTCCAGGATCTCTGCCAACAAAACCCCAAATGAGATCACGAAGAATTGGACACAATTGAAATGACTGAACACCAACAACAGACCTAGTGTATATGGGAGAGATCCTTGCTGGATGAAACAATTGTGAAACTATTAAAAGACTGATTCCCAAGCTATCTAAGAGTCAGAAAGATATTATGTGGGTAAAAAATCTTGTATCTTGTTTCTGAAAAAAAAATTAGGAAAATACCAACCACTGATCTGTAGACCATGAATATAAAATTTTTATAAGAATCAACTATACATTCATTGAAGGCATATTCAATGAGAGTATTACTAGAGAATAGGCAGATCTTCACAGGCAATATTCCACAACAGAACACATCTTTTCTACCACAGGATTAGCAGAAATATTTAGAAACCATAAAATCCCACTTTGCTTATTGTTTTTTGAATATAAAAAGCATTTGAATCCATAGAGCAAAAATACTATTTTAAAGTTCTCTTCCAACAACATGTCTTACATCCATTTAATATTTATTGATTCCTTGAAAGATAGGACAATTAAGAGAGGTTTAAAACATGGAGGGACAGCTAGGTGTCACAGTGGATAGAGTGGCAGCCTCAGAGTCAAGAAGTCTCTTCCTGAGTTCAAATCTGGCTTTAGACATGTAATAGCTGTGTGACCCTGGGCATGTCATTTAACCCTGTTGGCCTCAGTTTCCTCATCTGTCAAATAAGCCGGAGAAAGAAATGACAAATCACTCCAGTATCTTTGCCAAGAAAACCCGAAATGGAGTCATGAAGAGATGGACACCATTGAAATGACTAAACAACAATAATAACATATAACGTGGAGGCATATACTTGACAAACATGTTTACCACTGCAAAGGAGATGCAGTATTACATACAAGTTGAAAAGTGATGCTCCTGTTTTCAGTTGACACTGTGCTGGCTACATCAAACTCTGTAACATTCTAGAGTCTTTTGGAAGAGATCCTTTTGGAAGAGATCTAGAACCACTCAAAAGAGTCTGGCAAAGCATTATATCCAGAAAAAAGCAAGTAGATGAGAAACGGAAGGTTATGATATGGGCCCAGCATTAAAAATGAGGAAGAATTGGACTGAATTGTCTTCAGGAGATGGCTACACTCCTTTATAACTCCAAACTTCTCTCACAATAAAAGGCCCATCTCGGAAATACCAACATTCTACCAGTGTTTTTATATGACTGCAAATAATGGAACATTGCAGTCTTCAGTGAATTAAATGTTACCAGTGCCCAGAATATAACTGGTGTTCATGCATTACCCTCTTTTCTTTTCATAGATTGATGTGTTTTGTTTTAACATCACCTCACCTTCCCAATATATCCTTTCCCTTCTCCTTACCCCAATCAGAAAGACATCTTTTATAATAAAGAATAAACAAAGAGGGAGAAAAAGACAATTTGGTAAAACCAACATATTGAAAAATTCTGACATATGAAACATTCATACCCATAGTCCTCCACCTCTTTAAAGATAAAAGAGGTACCTTTTTAATGTTTCCTTTGGGAAAAAAGTAAACTTACTCTATTTGTTGTTTTTCCTTATTAGAATGCTAGTTCTTTGAGAGCTAGAATTATCTTAACCTTTCCATTGGTAACCTCAGAACTTGGTACAATGCTATGTACGTAGAAAGCACTTAGTAAATTTACTTTTTCATGTATTCATTCATCCATTCATTGGCCACAAGTTTGGCTGCTTTAAATTTTGCAACATTTAGTTTTGTTTGTTTTATAATTGTTGTTTTTGCCAATTAATTGCTGTAGTCATTGTGCATATTGTTTTCCTGGTTCTGCTTCCTTCACTTTGCATCAGTTTGTATAAATCTTCTGATACTTTTCTGTATCTCTATATTCATAATTTTTTATGTCACAGTGACATTTGATTACATCCACATGCCACTCTAAATGATGAGCATGTGTTTTGTCTCTGTGCTACTACAAAAAGTACTATTATAAATATTTTGGGGCCTTTTAAAAAAAATTTATTTCCTTTGGATGTATGCTTGAGAATGGAATATCTGGCATTGCTCTCTTTTCTATTTAGACCATTGTTACTGATACTGAAGATCTCCCTTACTGCCTCTCAAGGGTAATCCTATCACTATTTCTTTTTTGGCTTGTTTCCCAGGAGTTGTGGGGGACTCTATACTCTCTCTGACCCACTCCAAGTATAAAGACTTAGGAGAAGCAGAGAAATTTAAGGGCTGACACACAGTCTGTATAAGACATCGGAGGCATAACAAAGCACATGGACATGCCAGATAGAATGCTCACCCCTTCCTCCTGTTTGCCCTTGAGATTTGGACTGAACTTCCTTCCCATGCCAGGCTATGAGCATCCTTGACTGTTGCTGGGCAATGGGTTATCAGCAACTGACTTTAGGGCTGAGAGGCTGAAGCATTGTATTCACAGCCTGAGAGGCTTTCTATCTACTATTAAGTTCCAGAGTTTGGGAAAAACCCTGACAATCATCAGAGTTGGTAGGCTGTAGAGATAGAGCATGAGCACTAGCAGAGACATGGGTCAGACCAGAAACCAGAGCGGCCCATCTGGAATGACCATTCTGAGTGCTGAGTCCAGAATGCCCTGAGAGTCAGAGAATTTTCTGAAAATCTCAGTGGTTTGGTGAGAAGGTGGGAAAATATTTAAAACCCCAAGCATTCCTTCCCAGCTTCCTTTGCTTTCCAGTGTTTATAATTCCTGCCTGCCCAAGAGGGACCCCACACATGCAAACTACTTCTTTCTTCTCTCTCTGTGACTTATGGGAGCATATGATTCAGGACTGTTCCCTATATACCCCCAAAATGTGGAAGGATAAGCAGGAGGAGGTTTGGAAAGGTTTGGGAGAAGCTGTCAACAGTTTCTTTGTAGTTTTACCATATTGTATTCAATAAAATGCATGATCATTTTTAAGGTCAATTTTCTATGTTACAAAAATATAGAGAGTCAAATTGAATGTGAATTTCCCAGATACTTTAGCATTTAGCAAATTAGCGCTTTCCTGTAATTCTCTAATAATTCAGAGTCATAGTCAATATTACCTCCTAGATTAGGAATTCTTAGCCTGAGGTCTATGAAGATTTTAAAATGTTATGGTTTGTGTTTTTTTAATAACTACGTTTTAATTCAATTGTGTTCCTTTGTAATCTGATGTGTTTTATTTTAAACATTTTAATATGTTATTCTGTGAAGAATTAACTTGGTTTTACCATTCTTTCAAAGGGGTCTATGACACAAAAAGTTATTAACCAGAGGGCAATTAGTTGACTCAGTAGATTTTGAGCCAGTCCTAGAGATGGGAGGTCCTGGGTTTGAATTTGACCTCGGACACTTTCTAGCTGTGTGACTTTGGGCAAGTCACTTAACCCCCATTGCCTAGCCCTTACCAATCTTCTGCCTTGGAACCAATACACAGTATTGATTCCGAGACAGAAAGTAAGGGTTTTAAAAAGAGTTATTAACCAGATCAACATGGAATCTTGGGTTAGTGAGTGTTTCCTCTTGGCCTATTAGTATGGTTTCCTGGGACAAGAAGCTGACACAGGTGTGCTAGAAAGGATTTTCTCAGAGGCCCCAGGGAAGGCCTTTTTCATAGGTTAATTAACAAAGTGACCAGCTGCTTCTCTGTAGGCTCAGTAGCTGGGTGTGGGCTAGACTGATACTACTGTGTCTTCCCTAACTTGCTCAGAATTAGTCACATAAAAATAAGTCCTAAATAGGGTTATTGCCCTAACAAGTCACATGGTGGGTGTCAGCAAACTACAATATACAATAGCAAATAAGGAACTATGAGAAAGAGTCAGAATAAAGAATGTCATTAGGGAAATAGATTTTCTTTTCTTTCTTTCTTTTTAAACCCTTAACTTCTGTGTATTGGCTCCTAGGTGGAAGAGTGGTAAGGGTGGGCAATGGGGGTCAAGTGACTTGCCCAGGGTCACACAGCTGGGAAGTGTCTGAGGCCAGATTTGAACCTAGGACCTCCCAGTCTCTAGGCTTGACTCTCAATCCACTGAGCTACCCAGCTGCCCGGGAAATAAGATTTTCAAAAAAAGAAGATGGGCTGGATTCATAGTCAGAGCAAAGGATGAACAGGTGGCTGGCCATGTGCTTCCCTAGAGTTATCTCTATTGCAAGAGGAAGCAAGCTTGGCAGGGTCTCAGCAGGCTGATGGGAGTGAATTGATGGGAGGACATCAATTTGTCCTTCCACCCTCCTCCAAGTAGGAGGAGAGTCACACAGGGTAGGCAGACAGCCTTTGATGGATCATCATCTGTATCATTAAAGAGAGCATATAAATGGAGCAGCTAGTTATAATGATTAGAGTGCTGGGATTGGAGACAGTTAGATTCATCTTCTTGAGTTCAAATCAGGTCTCAGACTCTTACTAGCTGTGTGACACTGAGCAAGTCACTTACCCCCGTTGATCTCAGTTTCCTCATTTGTAAAATGAGGTGGAGAACGAAATGGCAAACCACTCCAGTGTTTTTGCCAAGAAAATCCCAAAGAATTGGACATGACTGAAGAATACAAATGGATGAGGTCATAGCCCCATTTGAATCTTTTGGAATCAGAATTCTATTCTTGAGACTTTCTCATTTTTCCTTAGATGTCTTCTATTGTTTTAGTCAATGAGATTTTGTCCATCTTTCCACTGAACTCTTTGAAATTGTTCTCCAGAAATCTAGGGTACAAATCCTAGAGACCTTTATATATTTTCTAGGACCAGAAGACCATCATGGCAGAAGCTCCATGGTAACATACCTAATTGTATCCCTTCCCTTATTCTCCCTATTTTAGATTGGGAAGTTCATTGAAAGTGGCTCATTGGACTGCCCAGGCCTTCCCTAGCTGCCTCTCAGTATGTCCTAATCTTTAGGGATCTCCAGTTAAGTGTGCTCTTTAGAGCTTTCTCTTTAACAGTCCAAATAAAATGGCTTCTTGTTTTTAGCACTGACTGGCTCTTCCAGTTCTTTTCCTCATCCTCTTCCTCTTCCTCCCTTACCTTCCATCTTAAGATTAATATTTCATATTGGTTCCAAGGCAAAAGAGCAGTAAAGACTAGGCAGAGGTTAAGTGACATGCCCAGGGTCACACAGGTAGGAAGTATCTGAGGTCAAATCTGAACCCAGGATTTCTAGGTCTGGTTCTTTATCCATTGCACCACCTAGCTATTCCCTTTTCTAGTTCTTCTTTGATGCCCTATTGATCCTAGCAATGGACTCTAACAAATACTGATACTGACCTTATAACTGAGCAGAGTCTTTTGTGGTTACGTCTTTTATATTGCTGCAATCCTTTTATACATCTTGTTCTCCTAATTTTGCTTTTTTCACAATGCATCTTTCATTTCTCTGAATTTTTCATAGTTGACATTCTTCGCAAAGCAGTGATATTCTCTTATGTGCCTTACTTTGTTGTCATCCTCCAGTTGTTGGACACATGTTTCGCTTTTAGGTTTTTTGTTGTTGTTATCACAAATAAGGCTGCTCTGAGTATTTCTGTTCATAGAGGGCCTTTACTTTTCTTGAAATTACCAACTTCCATGGCGCATATTCTCACTTATTAGTGAACTCTTTGGATCAAAGAGTATGGCTCTGGAGGAGTTTTAGTTCTAGAGAATGATTTAAGAAGATAAGTACAGTCCCATATGGGGCTGGGTAGCTTACTTTTATATACACTTTTAAATACCTTACCTTAATGATTCCTTTCTGAGTTTGAATATTCTCTTTTCCCTTGCCAACGAATCCTAGGAATTCTACTTTTTATGTTCTGGAGCATAAAGACACAGAAGCTTGAAAGAAATAGATGCCAGATAAATGAGAAGGTTCATTAAGAATAACAGAAGTGCAGCTAGGTGGCTTAATAGATTGAGAGCCAGGCCTAGAGACAGGAGGTCCTAGGCTCAAATCTGATCTCAGTCACTTCCTAACTGTGTGACTCTGGGCAAATCACTTAATCCCCATTACCTAGCACTTACCACTCTTCTGCCTTAAAACCAATACACAGTATTGATCCTAAGATGGAAGGTAAGGGTTAAAAAAAAAAAAAAGAATAGAGTATGTGGTAGCTAGGTAACAGTGGATAGAGAGTCAGGACTGGCAACAGGAGGTCCTGGATTCAAAAAGGTCTCAGACACTTCCTAATGGTGTGACTCTGGGCAAGTCACTTAATCCCAATTGCCTAGCCCTTATCACTCTTCTACCTTAGAACCAATATATAGTACTAAGTCTAAGATGGAAAGTAAAGGTTTAGGGGAAAAAAAGAATAATAGTGTATGAAGGATCTGAATTTAGAAACCCAAACCGGGTAAGGTATTGGGAACAAAGAGCTATCTCCATTTGGGACTCCATGATTTAGGAAATTTAGAAAGTAGTAAACGGTGGCTATGAGGCCAAAGATAAAAGTCTCCTGAACCCATTCCCAAAAAGCAGTAGGTCCTAAGGGCCAGGGCTGATGGCTTCACATCCTTCACTTAGAAGTGATTTTTTTTTCCTTATCAAAGTGATAATGCCATCCTAGAAATGGAATGTCATGTGAAAGGATAGAATTTGTAGAAGGGAGTAAGCATGAGAAGACTTTAATGTTTGAAAGGGGCCAGGTTCTGAAGAACCTTAAATGCCAAAAGAAGACTTTATATTTGATCCTGGATGTAACAGAAACCCAGTGTATTATACTGGGCAGAGCAGTGACATGGTCAGACCTATGTTCTAGGAAAATAGTTTTGGCAGCTGTGGTAAGGATGGATCGGAATAGAGAAAGACAAGGTGGCCAGAACAATTTGAAAGCTATCTTAATAGTGGAGGAGAGAAGCGTTGATTATGTTAGTGGAGAGAAAGGGGCATACAAGAAAGATGTTTTGAAGGAAGAAACAACAGAATTTGGCAACTGACTATAGAGGTCAGATTGTGGGAGAGTGAGGAGTCTAGCAGAAGCCAGAATTATGAACTTGGGAGACTGGGAGGATGGGAGTGACTTTAGCCATAATAGGGAAATCTCCAAATGGGGATGTGATTTAGATAGAAAGAGTGATGGTGTAAACAGATTAGAAGTGTGAGGAAAACTAGCACATTGTTGGTGAAGCTGTGAATCAGAACAAACATTTTAGAAAGCAATTTGGAATTATGTAAATAAAATAACTAAAACATCCATACCTTTGACCCAGAGATTCTAGTACTAGGCTTAAAACCCAAGGGGCCACTGATAAGAAGAAAATCTTCATATACACCAAAATATTTATAGCAGAATATTTTTTAACCCTTATCACCTGTTTTAGAATCAATACCGTACATTGGTTCTAAGGCAGAAGAGTGATAAGGGCTAGGAAATAGGGGTTAAGTGACTTGCCCAGGGTCACACAGTTAGGAAGTGTCTGAGGCCAGATTTGAACCCAGGACCTCCCATCTCTGGGCCTGACAGTCAATGCATTGAGCTACCCAGCTGTTCCCAGAACATTTTTTTGATAGCAAAAAATCAGAAACAAAATAGATGCTCATCATTTGGTAGTGACTAAACAAATTATGGCGAATTAATGTAATTGCACTGAAAGAAACCATGAATACAGAAGAACATGGAAAGGTCTACATGAACTGATGCAAAGTAAAATAAGCGGAGCCAAGAAACAACAGATAGAGACTACAACAATGTAAATGAAAAGAGTAACTACTAAAAAAAATAAAGGGTGAAAAGGTGGGAGGCTTATGAGTGTTGCAGATTAGACATATTTTCAAACTTTTTCAATGTATCAGATATGTATCTGTTCTGATGTTTTCTCTCTTCTTTTGTTTTTAAAAATATTATTTATAGGTGGCAGCTGGGTGACTCAGGGGATCAATAGCCAGACATAGAGACAGGAGGTCCTGGTTCAAATTTGATCTCAGACACTTTCTGTGTAACCCTGGGCAGGTCACTCACTCCCCATTGCCTAGCCCTTAACACTCTTCTGCCTTGGAACTGTCAACATGGAATCTAGAAACCCCAAACTTGTAGTCTAGTAAAATCCCATGTAACTTGGAGACCCCAAAGTTTGTCCTTGTTTTCTATTCCCCTGAGAATCCACCCTGAAGGGAATCTCAGGCTAGCAGTTTCTGACTGAATAATGGATCCTAAGGTAAATGACAATCCCAGTTAGGTGGGGCTAAGCAAATGCTCTTTTTGTTTTAAGTAGTCTTCCCCATTGTATCAGAGACCCTTTCCTGGAAAGATCCACACCTGGGCAGGGACCATCCTTTTAGTGTCTATTATAAGTAGCCCCTTCCCTTACACTGGAGCCTCTAGCTGTGATTCCTTTCCCATGCTTGATTGTATCCTGTCAGTATAGTTTGAACACTCCCATTTCCTTGTAGCTATGGTAATGTCAATCATCTTTCCCTTTCCCTGGATCCCACTAAATGGCATGTAGGTTCCCCAAATTCTTTTGTTCCTTGGAGTTGTCAGTCTAGTGTGGTTGGCTCTTCCAGGGGTCAGTGACCAGAGCAACCAGAGTTCCAATCCTCGGAGCTCTGCGTGGTGTGTAGCGTGAAGCTCTGTGTGGAGGCCTTTTCCTTAATTAAAGAGTGGTTTTTCTGACTATTTAATAGTTCTGTGTTTTTTTCCCAGTCAACAGAAGCAATACATAGTATTGATTCTAAGTTGGAAAAGAAGGGTTTAAAAAAGTATATAGTATTTGTAGTATGGGATGGCACTCTGGCAGAGGAGAAAGGATGCTGGGGGAAATTATGGTGATTTTTAAAAAAACAAATGGCAGCAATAAAAGTGAAAGAAGAACAAGAAAGAAATTACTTTTGGGATATAGAAATAGAGGAAGAGTTTATGATTTAGACAAGCAATAGGAAGATTCACATGAGTTAAAATGGATACTTTTGATTATACAAAATTAAAAAGTATTTAGACACACAAAACCAACACATCTAAAATTAGAAGGGAAGCAGTTAACTAGGGGGTGGAGGAGAGAAATCTTTGAAGCAAGGTTCTCTGACAAAAGGTCTCATTTCCAAGATATATAGAGAATTTATTCAAATTTATAAGAATAAGAGTCACTCTTCAATGGATATAAATGGTCAAAGGATATGAATAGTCAGTTTGGAGATGAAAAAAAACTCCATCTTATCTAGAGCTATAAGAAAAAAAAATTCAATTAACTAATAGAAATGCAAATTAAAGCAACCCTGAGCCTTTAGCTCATAACTATTAGATCAGTATAGTTGACAAAATGGGAAAATGACAAATGCTGGAGGTACTGTGGGAAACAGGTGCATTACTGCTCTCTTGGTGGAGCCGTGAATTGACCCAGTCAATATAGAAGCAATTTGCAACTATGCCCACTGAGTTACAGAGCTGTGCATATTCTTTGACCTAGGGATACCACTACTATGTCTATACCCCAAAGAGAGAAAAGAAAGAAGAAAAGAACTCATATGCACACACACACACACACACACACACAAAAGATATACAGCAGCAGATTTTGTGGTTGGCAAAGAATTGGAATCTAAGGAGATATTCACTAATTAAAGAATGGCTGAATAAAATAGAAAACTATTTTGCTATAAGCAATTAAAAGAGTTTCAAAGGACCCTGAGAAAAGTTCTATGAACTTATGCAGAGTGAAGCAAGCAGGACCTAAAAAAACAGAATAACAATATTGTTTCAATATTGAAAGACTTAAGAACTTTGATCAATAACCATGATTCCTGAAGACTAAGAATGAATCATGCTACCTACCTCCTGACAGAGGTAATTTATTTAGTTTGATGATGTATATTTATTTATTTTTTAATCTTTACCTTCTGTCTTAGTAACAGTTCCAAGGCAAAAGAGTGGTAAAGACTAGGTTTAATTGTGGTTAAGTGACTTGCCCAAGTTCATATAGTTAGGAAGGCCATTTTAAAAATCACATTTGAATCCAGGATCTCCTATCTCCAGGCTTGGTCACTCTATCCATTATGCTACTTAGCTGTCCCAATTATATACATATAAATATTTTTTTTTTTTTTTGGGGAGGAGCAGGGATTTATTGGGTAGTATAGGTGATATAAAACCTAAAGGTATTACTATACATTTATTTTTTTTTCTTTTTTTTTCTTTTTTTACATTTATTAATATTCATTTTTAACATGGTTACATGATTTATGCTCCTCCTTTCCCTTTTTTTTTTTTTTTTTTTTTTCCCCCCTACCCATGCGCATTTCCACTAGTTTTGTCATGTGTCCTTGATCAAGACCAATTTCCACATTGTTGGTAGTTGCATTGGTGTGGTAGTTTCGAGTCTACACCCTCAATCATGTCCACCCCGACCCATGCGTTCATGCAGTTGTTTTCCCTATATGTTTCCTCTCCTGCAGTCCCTCCTCTGAATGTGGGTAGCATCTTTACCATAAATCCCTCAGAATTGTCCTGGGTCATTGCATTGCTGCTGGTTCAGAGGTCCATTACATTCGATTTTACCACAGAATGTCAGTCTCTGTGTATAGAGTTCTTCTGGCTCTGCTCCTTTCGCTCTGCATCAGTTCCCGGAGGTCTCTCCAGTTCGCCTGGAACTTCTCCAGTTTATTATTCCTTTTAGCACAATAGTATTCCATCACCCGCATATACCACAGTTTGTTCAGCCATTCCCCAATTGAAGGACATACCCTCCTTTTCCAATTTGTTGCCACCACAAAAAGCGCAGCTATGAATATTTTCGTACAAGTCTGTTTATCTATGATCTCTTTGGGGTACAAACCCA
>NC_058133.1:166273695-166322097 GCF_016433145.1 Gracilinanus agilis | reverse complement strand
GGGGTTCCTCCGTTCGTCTGGACTTGTTTTTATGTCCCCTTGAGGAGTTTTGTATGTTTCGGTCAGGAGAGGTTAAGAGCTGCTTCTTACTCTGCCGCCATCTTAACCCGGAAGCCTATACATTTCCATATAAATATTTTTCCTTTTTTTTTTTTTTTTTTTGGTAAGGAAGGAGCTGATAGAGAAAAAAGAGTTCTACTTATTGAAAAAATAAAATGTTTTTAAATTTTATTTATTTTTTTACTTTTTAAATATAATTTTTATTTTATTCTTTAAAAAAATTAAAAAAAATTTTTTTTAATCTTTACTTTCTGTCCAAGGCAGAAGAGTGGTAAGGGCTAGGCTGGTGATGGCAAACCTATGAGATGCATAGCCATTTTCGATGACATGCGGTGTAATGGAGCAGAGAGGACTCAAAAGTAACAGAACTCCTCAGGGGGCCACAGCCTAGCTGGGTTTTCACCAAACCTCTTATCTCACCTCCCTTCTGTCAGCTTGCCTGACCTGCCCTGACCATGCTATAATGCTAATAGCACCACTTCTGCTTCTGAGAAATTGCTTGCTTGCTTAACACATATAAGGAATGTATAATGTATATGTTCAAACCTGTTTGAACACACCAATCCTATCCTAAGAAATGCGCACCAAGGAAAATTCCCGCCAACTTATTTTCATATATATATTCTGTATCTAATTATGGGGGGGGGGGGGCACGAGTCTCTCTCATGTGAGGAGGCTCTCTTCAAGCCTCAGGTTCCAACTGACTTTCTCTGAAGATTCCAAGGCTTAACTGCCAGGGGTGTTTACAGTTGAGTCTTGCCAGAGCAAAAGCCTCTGTTGCATCCTTGCATTACAGAGTGTATTATATTTTGATTTTGCTATGTTGTGTCCTTCCTACTCTCGAGGCAGAGAGAGAGGAAAAGATTAAAGCAGCTTTCAAAGGTATGAACTATTAACTTATTAAATGCTGGTTTATTATAGAGTATTAAGGAGAATTCTATAATGGGAATTTTATAAATGGATCTCTATAAAGAAATTTTATATCTATACTACATAACTTGAGGCTATCCTAAAAATATAGATTATAGTAATTTTAATAATAAAAAGCATTAATCAGAAAAGAGTCACACAGAGGGGTCTGATTGGGTATCCATCCATCCTGTGGCCTGATTGTCAGACAATAGGGATCAGTGTAAGGCTCTGCCATCTACATTGACTAGATGGACCCGGATGGAGACCCTTATTTCTCTGAGGGGCTCCTGGCACCTAGTGGAAAGATTCAGCCAAAGGCTGGGCTACCTGGGAGAGGTCTCTGATACAAAGGGAGAAACTACCAGGACAAAAGGGTATTTAACATTTGATTAGGTCAGCTAGCCCCACCTAACTGGGATCCCCAAGTACTTTAAGGTCTATTGTTAAGTCTGGAACTCCCTGAGTCGGAAATCTCCTCCTCTCCTTCCCTCCTCTTAGAATTCTCATGGGACAAAAAGGACAAACTTGAGGGTTTCCAGATCTCAAGTTGCTACAAACTTGGGGTTTCTAGATTCCAAGTTGACACCTTCCAGAATGGTTGGATCAATTTGCAACTCCACCAGCAATGCATTAGTGTCCCAATTTTGCCATATCCCCCCCCCACACACACACACATTTATTGTTTTCCATTACTGTTATATTGGCTAATCTGCTAGGTATGAGGTGATACCTCAGAGTACTTTTTTAATTTAAAGAAAAAATGGCATAAGAGAAATTCAGAAGAGAAGAGGCTGGGTAGAGGAAAAACGAGTTCTCTTTTGGATATGTTGGGACTGAGATGTATGTGTGCTACCCAATTTGAAATATCTAGTAGGCAGGTAGCGATGTAGGATTGGAACTCAGAAGAATAATTTATGGCTGGATATTTATATCTGGGAGACATCTGCATAGAGATGATAATTGGATCCATGGGAGCAGATGAAATCACCAAAAAATCATACAGAGGGAACATAAAAGAGGGCCAGGGTCCTCAAGGAATGTGACAAAAATGAAGAAGCATTATGGGGTTACAACCAGATGTTGTGGGGTACAATGGTGAACAATGGGAAGGATACCTTTTGCAAGCATGCAAGACTATGAAACTTAGCTTAAAAGTAAAAAAAAGAGATTTATTAGTAAGATAGAATTAATGGCCAGCAAGACAGCATGAGTGGAACAACCCTGGGGGGTTGCTCCCAGAATGCTTCAGTTCAGGGTTTTTTATACCCTTTACAACAGTGAGTATGTGATGTTATGTCATGGTGTGGACATAACTCTAGAGTGGTAAGCACTTAGGCATTTGGTGGGGTGTTTGGTCATCTGACCAGGGTCTGCCTGGAGACCCTCATGGTTTAGGGAACAGATGGATGCCTGAGATACAGTCTGATGGTATCAAGGTGTAGCCTGGAGGTGTATCTCTTTGTCCAATTCAACCTAAAGGACATCCAAGGATGATAATAATCTCAGCATCTTATAGACACTATCGGATGTTCTTGAGTTAGGGTCACAAGGACAGAAAGGAGCAAGGGAATTTCCCTGTTTTCAGTTTGCCTGAGTTAAGGGGTACAGTGTCCATGCCATCTCTGTACAATGCCCATGCCATCTTCCTACCATGCCCATGCCAGAAGTAGCAAAGTAAACTAAGGAGAGGTCAGAGAATTAGGAAGAGAGCCAAAACGGAGCAATGCCAAGAAAACTCAGAGGAGATTTACACTAGGAAAAGGTCATCAATAGTATCAAATGCTTCAGAGAAGTCAAGAAAGACTAAGACTGAGAGAAGGTCATTAGATTTAACAATGAAAGAAACATTGGTACTTTTGGAGAAAGTAGTTTGTGATCAGAAATCAGATTATAGTGAGTTTAGAAGAGAGAAAAGAGGGGGAAGGAGAGGCACCAAGTATAGAGTACTTTTTCAGGGAGTTTAGCAGAGAAAAAAAGGGAGAGATAAAGGCAGCTAGGTAGCACAGTGGATAGAGTGCTAGGGCTGGAGTTGGGAGGACCTGGGTTCAAATCTGACCTCAGAAACTTCCTAGTTGTGTGACCCTAGGCAAGCCATTTTAACCTCATTTGCCTAGCCCTTACCACTCTTCTAACTTGGAATTGTACTTAGTATTGATTCTAAGATGGAAAGTATTGGTTAAAAAGAAAAAAAAAGGAGAGATAGAGGATAATTATTTGAGGGAGGGTAGAATCAAATGAGGATTTGGGGTAAATGGAGGAGACATGAGCATATTTGTTGTCAACAGGGGAAAAATAGGGAGGGATTGATGATTGGGGAGAGAGGGAGAAGAAAGAGAGAGAAACAATAAGTAATAAACTGGAGGAGAAAGGGATAGGACTAAATGAATGTATCAAAGGCTCTAGGCTCATTCTTTTTTTTTTTTCTTTTTTTTTCTTTTACATTTTAAAACCCTTAACTTCTGTGTACTGGCTGCTAGGTGGAGGAGTGGTAAAGGTGGGCAATGGGGGCCAAGTGACTTGCCCAGGGTCACACAGCTGGGAAGTGTCTGAGGCCAGATTTGAACCTAGGACCTCCTGTCTCTAGGCCTGACTCTCAATCCACTGAGCTACCCAGCTGCCCCTAGGCTCATTCTTCCAACTCCCACTCTCCTTGGTGGGCAGTGTAGAAAATATAGATAATGGAGGGCACCAGGGATGTTACAATAAATCTAATAGTTGTGGGTACACACACTGGGTTGTAGGAGATACTGGACCAGGATAAGGAGTTTACTGGATTTATCACAGGAAGGGCAGTTGGTCTTAACTGTCACCCTGCTCTCCCTAGGCAGGCAAGGTAAAATGGGTTTAACAGCTTTAATTATGTTTAACTAAAAGGTGGGAAAGGGATTTCTATATTTAAAATCTAAAGGATAAAACCACTGGGCAAGGGGAGGACTTATTTCTACTCTAATCTAAGTGACCTAACAGGCAGGGCCCAAGAAGCAGAGCAGTCTCTGGGAGCTGATTCAAGCCTGATGCCAGCCAGACTTGAACAGCACAGCTATGGATCAGAGGGGTGGCTTTGAGGGTTCTCACAGTTTTCCAAAGATGCTCACTGGATGCCAAAATCCTAGGTGGTCCAAGATATCCAAGAAGAAAGAGTGTGCTTGAGAAACTGTCCACCAGATCCCAAACTTCTCCTCTTCTTGGTGCTGTTCTGTTGTTGCTGGAAATGCACCTCCACTCAGGATCCCAAGGAAATCAGGAAGCAGGGTCTGAGATCTCCCTGGGCTGGCAACAGTTTGCCCACCACTAATGGAGTCTCTCTCTCAGGGCACAAGGCACCTCCTTCCTGCTCCTTCATTCCATCTTAGAATTCTCCAGCTCCAGCCTGCTAGATGAACCTTAATTCTTAATTAATTACTACCTAATCTTCCTCATAACAGCAGGTATTACTTCTCATCTTTAGGCTCTAGTAGTAACCCTGAGGGGTTTGGGTCTCTAATATAATCATCTCTTATGAACCCCTATCTGATGTGCTCCTCCCATTATTTTTGACTAGTTAACATCTCTACAATATTAATTCAATATCAAATCAATATCAATTTGAAAATTAATTAAAATTAACAGAGGGATATGAATTGAGAAAGGGAGAAAAGGGAGTTCTAGATGAATGGCTTTCATTTTTCAATTGAGGTCCTCAAGTGAGAGGATGGGAAGGGGGATTGATGGTAGGCTTAAGGAGAAATGAGAAGGTTTAATAATTTTTAAAAAATGAATTAATCAATCCTTGACAAAGACATCAACATTCATGGCTCATTTTTTGAACAGGTAGATGATCCAGAGCTGGGAAGGAGAGTCAATATATTAGATAAGCAAAATTGATTTTAAAAATAAGACATTAACTGAAGAGGACAACCAATTGGTTGAGCAAATAAGATAAAATTTAAAAAGGTTAAATGTAATTCATACATATAAGTAAATCAGTGGCACAAATATAGAATGGATGACACCTAGCTTAATAGTAATTCATATGAAAAGAACTTTTTTTAAAACCTCATTTGTATATCCAGCACCATCCCAGGTTGTGGAATCAAAGAAGCTCCATATGTCCATAGTCAGAATCCAGTCAATCCTGCTTCTATTTATTTGCTGATCTATATAGAAGGTCTATACGCTGACCTTGTACCCTAACTCCATTTACTAGAAAGGTAGTATATTGCAGTGGATAGTTATGATTTTAAATCTTAGGTCTGATAATTATTACTTATGTAACATGGACAGATTGCTTAATTTCCCTATCTATAAAATGGAGTCAGTAATACTTAAACTACTGATACTTCCTAGTGGTGTGACTCTGGACAAGTCACTTAACCCTAAGTGCCTAGCTGTTGCCACTCTGCTATCCTAGAATTGATACTAAGACAGAAGATAAGGGTTTGGAAAAATAAAAATAGTGATAACTAGATGACTCAATGGATAGAGAACCAGGCCTGGAGAAAGGAGGTCCTGGATTCAAATTTGAACTCAAATACTTCCTAGTTGTGTGACCCTAGGCAAGTCATTTAGCCCCCATTGCCTAACCTTTACTATTCTTCTGCCTTGAAACCAATACTTAGTATAAGAGAGCAGGTAAGGGTTTTCCAAAAAGAAAGGAAGAAAGAAAAATTTCCAAAAAGAAAGAAATAACACCTATCCACAGAACTGTTATGGGGAAATTATTTCACAGACCTTAAAATACTAAATAAATGTGAGTTATTATTTTCAACTAGGACCTTTTCTTGTCACCCATGCCTGAATTTTTACCTTGGTTTTCTTCCCAATACCTTAGTTCTTTGGGACATAGTCCCCTACTTTGTTCCCCATTTACCCAAACCAGTCCTCAATTCAATTTAATCCAAAAATCTTCTAAATGCTTACAATATTCAAGGCACTATTTGTGGGAACTGGTCGCTTGACAAGAGTCCCTTTGAATGTTGGAGAATGCTGGGTCCAGGAGTCTCCTTAAGATTGAATGCTTGGATCGATGCCTCATGGGATACCATCCTGGCATCCAGTGTCAGACATTTCTTAGACTAACTTCCCACCTGTCTGGGCTTCATCTCTTTGCCTGGCTGTTGGACCTTTTCCTGATCTCTTAATCCACCTTGGTTCTGTTTGTTCTCCTGGTGCCAGCCATATCTGGTGTGAGCTGTCTTGCTGCCAGCTAAACTCTTGTTCTAACCGAAAAAGCCACTTGGGGTTGTGGGTTGGGGGTTGGGGAACCACTCTGAGGCCTTTTAGACTACATTAAGAAGTATCCAGAGTGAAAATTGTTATTACATGTAATTGGAAAAATAAGATATTTAAAAGGAAAAAAAAAGAAGAAAACTCCAGAGCAGTAGAAATGCTGTTCTTCTCTTTCCTTGTTGGACAACATGTCACATACTGTGGTCATTTCTTGGCTGGATATTTAAGGAAGGACTCTGATCATCTGGAAAACAAGATGATGCTTCTGTTTGGGTGAGGAAGGAGCTAAAGCAGATTTGTCTTAGAGGGGAGAAGGTTTTGAGGGGAGAAGGATTTGAGGGGCTGTGATTCCTTTCTTCAAATGTTTGCAGGGAATAAAAGGTTGCTGAAGCATCATTCCCCCCCACTCCAAACCCTTACACACAATCAGTACTATACACTAAGCCACTTAGCTGCTCTTGAAACATCATTTTAAAATAATGTAGAAGAAAATTCCAGAACCAATCACAGACAAGAAGGATATAGTTCTGAAAGATTTCTGCTAAATTTATGATACATTTGTATAACAAAAAAATATAATTTTATGAAAATATATATTAAATAAATTTACATCATAATAAATAATAGCTAGCATTTATATAGCACTTTAAGTTTTGCAAGGTACTTTACATGTGAATTCATTGATTTTCATAACTCTGTGAAATTTTACAGATAAGGAAATAGATTGGGATTGTGAAGATAGGACTGACTTTCCCCTTGTCTATTTTTAGCTAAATAAATCAAGAACTCAAAGCATCCTTATTTGACACTAAGTAAGAGAGTTCGCAAGTCACTTGCTAGAGTGGGTGACAACTCCAGAGGCCACTGCTCTAACCCTAGGCAGTGCTAGGCAAATTGAAAGACTGTGATTGGTTCCCGTAAAGTGGGGAAGGGACAGGAAATGACATGGAAAAAGGACTATAAAAAGTCCTGAATTTCCTGTCCAAGGGACTTCTCCTTTTAATTTCTCCTTTCGAGTTAGTCTTTGGACTTGGCATCAGTGAGTTGGACTGAAAGAGGAGACTCTTTCCCTGGACCTTGCTTCAGCTTGCTGGGTGAGTAGCTGGCCTTCTTTTCCTGACTTTTGGAGAGATTGGTTCTGGAGATTCCTGCCTTGGCTTTGGAGGAGGCTGTGTTGGTGAAAGTCAAGCTGAAAACACCACTGGACTTCTGGCTAAGGATTACCAGAAAATCCACAGGGGGTCAAGGGACATGTGGGGCTGAGCCTTACTGCACTGGAGAAGGGCTGGTAGGCTTGTTAAAATCTGTCTCTTTAGCTACATTTTTTCACTTTCACTCTTTCCACCTCTTTGTAAATAAAGTTGCTAAAAGTCATTTTGACTTAAGCCATAACATTTTAAAATCGGCGACCACAATATTACTTTAGAACTTTCATATTAGCATAAAAACTTAAATTTTAAATTCTTACAGGAGGTCAAATGACTTGCCCATGGTCATACAGCTAGAAAGTGTCTGAGGTGGGATGAGAATTAGTGCAAGATCCACCCTACTTTTCCACTTAGTTGCCTCTTATTTACATTATAAACAAGGCGTAAATGGAAATGCCCATCTTATTTGATAAGTTCAGATTTTAAAAGTTAAAAATAAGCAATACATATATCAAATGTTTGAAGTGCTCTCAAGTGAAAGATTAAATCTGTACTCTGTAGCTCTAGAGGAATTAGAATATTTACTCCATGAGAGAAGGGGTTGTCCTGTCTCTCTGTTTATATCCATAGCACTTAGCATGGTGCCTGACACGTATCAAGCACTTAATAAACATTTTTATTTATTCCTTCATTCAGATAAATGAAGTCAATGTTAGAGAAGTTGTGGGGAAACATGCACACTAATATATACTGCTAGTGGAGCCATGAATTAGACCAGTCATTTTGGAAAACAATTTGGAATCATGAGAGAAAATTAACTACACTATGTACTTAGATCTAGTGATCCTACCACCTGCCATAAACCCTCAAGAAAGAAAGATCCCTTACATGCCAATGTAGCACTGGACAGGTTGTTAGTTTTCCAAGGTGACCTTAGATGTGTTATAGTAGTAATAGCAACCCACAGTGGATTATGTCCTGTCTTCTTTAAACCCACAGGAGAAATGAATGTTACATTAAAATTAATAAATCAGCAAAGAAGTATAAAATTGGCTCACAAGATGGTAGATAATTTACTCATGCCACTGATACAATAATCTCATCTATGTCTCTCTGGATGATATTCATAGAAGGATCCTTTCCCTCCATGCTATATGCCATTGCTTCTTGGCTGAGTAAGTTTAGGAAATCTCTTATTAGCCAGATTGATAAAAGAGGCACAAAAAGTATTGAAGAAAATATCATTAAAAAAACCCCAGAATTGGCCAAATGGTAAAAGAGGCAGAAAAAAAACCAGTGAAAATAAGAACTTATTTAAAATCAGATTGAGGGGCAGGTAGGTATCTCAATGGATAGAACACCAGGCCTAGATATGAGAGGTCCTGTGTTCAAACCTGATCTCAGATACTTCTTAACTATGTGATCCTGGTTGAGTTACTCAACCCCTATTGCCTAGCCCTTACCTTTCTTCTGCCTCAGAACCAATACTTCTCAGTGATTCTAAGACAGAAGGTAAGGATTTTTATTTAAAAACAAAACAAGCAGACTAGTACAAACAGAAAAGGAAGTACAAAAATTCACTGAAGAAAAAACTAAAAAAAAATGGCCAAAAAGAAAAGAAAGTACAAAAATTCACTGAAAAAAAAGTTCCTTAAAGGATTAGAATTGGGCAAATGGAATGTAATGTCTCCACAAGACTCCAAGAAAAAAAATTAAAGTCAAAATAATGAAAAAAATAGAAGAAAATTTGAACTATCTCATTGAAAACACAATAGACTGGGATGGGGGAGGGGGAGAGCCATTTAAGAATGATTGTACTATCTGAAAGCCATGATTTTTAAAAGTCTAGATATTATATTTCAAGAAATTATCAAGGAAATCATGCCAGTATCTTGGATCCAGAGGATAAAATAGGAACTGAAAAAATCCACAAATCACTTCTTGAAGGAGATTCCAAAATGAAAACTCCCAGAAATATTATAGCCAAATTCTAGATCAAGGAGTAAATATTACAAATAGCCATAAAGAAATAATTAAAATATCATAGAACCATAATATGTAGCAACTTCTACATCAAAGGAATGGAAGGCTTGGAATATGATGTTCCAGAAAGCAAAGGAGCTAGGATTAAAACCAAGAATAATGTAATCAGCAAAATAGAGTATAATCCTTCAGAGGAGAAAATTGATACTTAATGAAGTAGAGGACTTCCAAGAGTTCCTGACGAAAAGACCAGAGCTGATTAGAAAACTTGACATTCAAACAGAAGACTCAAGAGAAGCATCAAAAAGAAAATATGAAAGAGAAATCATAAGTGGCTCAATGTCATTAAATTGATCATATTTTTATATGGAAAGATGATACATGTTACTCCTAAGAACTTTATCATTATTAGGGCAACTAGAAGGAGGATGCATAGACAGAGGGTATAGGTAAGAGTCAATTATATTGGGATAATCTCTGAAAAAAGAATGTAGGGATGAAGAAAGAGGGATATACTGGGATAAAGAGAAATGAAGAGGTAGAATGGGGCAAATTTTCTCACATGAAGGAAATACACAAGGAAAAGCTTTTATAGTGAAGAAATGGTGGTGGGTGGGCAATTCATGAACCTCACTCTCATTGGAATTGTTTCAAAGAGGGAAGAATATATGTACACACTCGGTTGGGTCTAGAAATCTATCTTACTCAATAGAGAGATAGGCAGAAAAGAGGATAAGAGAAATGAGAGGGCTCACAAGGGGTGGGGCATATTGAGGAAGGTAGAGGTTGGAAGCAAAATAGACTTCTAAGGAGGGACAGTATAAAAAAGAGAGAGAAGAATAAACAGAGGTAAATGGGATGGAAGGAAATACATAGTGATCATAACAGTGAATGTGAATGGGTTGAGATAATCTGTTATGGAAGCAGATATCAAAATGGATTGTGTGAAGAGTGAATCAAACTTTGTTTGTCTGTCAATCATCAACTTTTAAATTAATAAATCAAGAACTCAAAACACTCCTACTTAACATTAAGTATGAGAGTTCACAAGTCACTTGTCAGAGTTGGTGACACCTCCAGAGGCCACTGCCAACCTCCTTGGGCAGTGCTAGGCAAATTGAAAGACTGTGATTGGTTCCTGTAAAGTGGAGGAAGGGACAGGAAGTGACATGGAAAAATGACTATAAAAAGTCCTGAACTTCCTGTCCAAGGTTCTTTGGCTTCACTTTTGGATCTTGTTTTTGGACTGCTTCTTTGGAGAACTGCTCCTGGGGACTTTGCCTTTGGAGGCTCTGTGTTGGAGAGCTGGTTGTACAAATAGAATCTTGTACCAATGGACTTCATTTCCCAGAATCCCTTTCCCGTTGTCCCCACGTTGCATCCTTATGTTTTGAAGATAAGTTTGTGTAACTTCACCCCTCTCTCTCTCATTTCCTGCATGTGCAGTCTGGGAAGCTTCTCTTTACTAAGGCTATCACTTTCCTCTACTTCAAGTTATTATTAATAAATCTTATAAAATTATAATACTTGGAGTATTGGATATTAATTTTTAATTTTACATTTCTAATGAGCCAGCCAGGATAGAATCCTTGAAAAAAAATTGTTTTTAAAAAAGCTTTTCATTAAAGACAGTAAGTTTTTCCCATGATAGGGCTCCGCTCACCACGAAAGCCGAGAGTTGGGGTTGCTGTGTCTCGCTACATGCCCTGTGCTCTCCTGGGCCACTGCTGTTCTGGCTCTCACCCCTCCATGGAAGCTGAGCTACTGCTGCTGTTGCTGTTTGCACCATTACAGCCCTCACTCCCACTCTGCCTCCCTACCGCTGCAGTGTGCTGGGAGGTCTGAGGCCTATTCGGAAGTGCCTTCTTGGTCCTGTGGGGAAGGTCCTCCATCCCCCAACATGAGTTTCAAGCCTGTGCTAGCCACTTTTCAGCAGGGGAACACAGCACGGAGCAGCACACCTGTGCTATCCAGCCCCACCCCTCTTTTAGCTTTCAAGCTGAATTTTTAAGCTGACCCTGGATTGAGAGAGTTGCAACTGAGGGTTTTTCACAGGTAGGGGTCTCCCTTGCCTCCCTTTCCACCCTACGACCCGGCATAACAGGGAGAGCAGGTAGGAAATCACTAGATTTGAAGTCAGAGTTTTGGGGAATAAGTTTCTGATTTTTTTCCCCCTTTTTCTCCTGACCCAAAACACCAAGAGAAATCTGTATTTCATATTCAAATACCCTATTGTTCTCCCTGGCGTTTTCCCCCTGGGGGAAAGGAAGAAAGGTTACTCTTCCAAACCTCTTAACTCCTAGGCAGTGCCTACAAGGGTAGCACCACCTACAAACAGGAAATAGAGATTGCAAGCATGGCCTAGTTTCCTGCCTATTTCAAACAGTTCCTGTTTCAGAAGAGCCTTACTGAGCTCACACAGCTCCCAGTTTTAGGATATTTTTTCTTACAGCCATTCCTTGAAGTTCTTGTATTGATTGTATTCCTTGCAGTTGACAGCTTCAGTACTCATGAGATTCAGGGGGGAGATTCAGCTCCCTACTCCCCCTTGTCATTTTGGCCTGCCCAGTCTCTGCTACACACCCAATGTGGGTTTCATCCACACTATGCTCAGTGTGTGTATGGGGAACCCCAGAAGTGTGACCAAAGGAATGTAGATGGACGATAATACTGGGGAGGGGGAGGAACCTTAATGAGATCTAAAGGTGAATTTTAAGCCTTTTCAGACTCCATTATTGAGGTAAACTCTTTCATTTTATTCCCCTCCAAACAGTGAAGAAGTCTATTGGAATTGGAGAAAAGGACTCTCGAATTCAATGCTTGTATCCTGTCACACTTATTGTATTTCCCAAGTGTTTGCTTTAAAATTCAATTTTGTTTTTTAAGTTCACCTATTAATCTGATCTATAATATTTTGTTACACTGAATTATTTTTAGATACTGTGTTTTGGCTATTAGCTATACATTCTGTTACATTGTTTTTATTTGTACCTTTCCTCTATGACTGGACTGGAAAAAATACCATTGTAAAAGCCCATAGTCACCTTGCACAAACCCTTTTCCGTGGCAAAACTATAGGTCCTGGGTTTGTCACCAAATCCATCAAGGTCACATGCTGCCTAAACCGCCTTTTGTTCCTTTTTGCATTTATTAATTGTCATATAGATGATGATGGATGGACTCCATCAAACTGATTACAACCTGTATACAACCTTTGGAGAATTTAATGAGCTAAATATATTAATTTATTTTAAGGGGTCTTCAGAAGTGATTTTTAGATATCTAATAGCATCCCTACCTCTGACTGATCATTTGCTTGCCTTTGAGTTGTTTGTAACAAGAGGTACATTTAGTAGTTGAAGTGAAGTGCAATGGCATTATTGTTGTATTCCCCATTTCCACATTTATTAAAAATGTAATGGATGAGACATCTGAAATGATTTTCACTATTTAGTCCTCAGCTCCACATTGAAATGGGTGGGACATATTGGAGACAGGTCTTTAATACTGTTATAGTCTCATACTAGAGGGAGGGAGGTTTCCCAAAAGGGCTTAGTTAGCCTGTGATGGATTATAATCTCATCCAGGAGGTAAGAAGGATTTTTCTGGGAAGCCTAGTACTTCTGAATGAGTTTTTATATTTGTAACTCTTCAGCTTACTCTACCCTTCCACCAGAATGATCTAAATTCATGGTGACATTTTAGACCCAAAAGACTTTCATCATCAGTACAGAAGTTTTTCTAGGCTCCTCTGCCACATTTTGGAATGATGGCAGTAATAGACTTTGTTAAAAATATTGCAGCCAAGGTTGAAAGATTTGCTAGATTTGGAGAACTTGTGACAAGTATCCATGAGCTTCATAGTTTTTTAAATGTCACACAGCAACTCATGTGAATCCTATATGAGAGTGAGTTTGTTTGCTATTGTCATTAAGTGGGCTCTTGTAATTTTGGGGATTTTGGTATTTCTTTGAATGTGCATTACCTGTTGTACTACTGTTTTATAAAGCTGTTACTTGGTGAAAATCATTTGCACTCACACTGTGGATCACGGTCAAGTTAAAAAAAGGAAATGGATCTCATTTGGGGGTGAGAAACCTTTGTATTCTACCTCTCCTGAGCTGACACTGTGTCACTGATTGCAAACTATATATTTTTGATTTTTAAAACATCTTTTAAATTATTTTTCCTTTGTATATGCAATATAGTATTTGAGTTTTCTTTTTACTCTCATTTTTTTTGTATTTTGAAGCACATGTTACCAGTATTAAGAGTTTTTTTAATTTTATTTTTCACTAAGGTGAGTTTAAAATGTCCATTAGCCCTAATGCCAATTCATACCCAAAAGCTTTAGATTATAGAAACAGTGCCATTGATCGTTTAAAATTCCAAGAGAAGGGAACACAAAAAGAGCCATTGCACAGTGTCAAGGGAGCACATAAGAACCTGCACAGTGCCAATTGAGCACATGGTCAAAGAGACCAACCAATCTAAGTGGGATTGATGAGATTTTGCACCAAGACAAGAGGACTTGAACTTGCTTTAGGTTCGAGTTTGTGGCTGTTTGACATATATGAGACATACGACTTCCCCGAGCCACACTTCGATCAAGCACCTCACTTTGGTTACCATCCTGGCTGCCCTATCCCTGAGAGAAAAGGTAAAATCAGACCAGGGAATGCTATTTCCTATTTGCTGCTAAAATCTAGACCCTTTTCTTTCTTGCAAAGTGCGGTAATTTTCTGTAGTTCTGACTGCTGATTGGGTAACTGCATAATTGCTACTACAGGCTTATGGGGTATATATCACTTTAATTGAGCCCTGATTCAGGGACCTGTTATAGGCTTATTTTTATTTACTTAGAATTTTTTACACATAAGACTTTAATATTTTATATTTCATCCAGAAGTTAGTTTTTTTTATTTGGATTTTTTTTGATGTTTTTTATTGTTTGTCTTCTCAGGGGGGAATTGTATTATTATCCTATAATGCAAAATTTAAATAATTAATAAAATAAGTAATTTTAGGATAAGAAACTTGCTACCCCCCTGAATTGAGAAAGTGAACTGTTTGGAGAAGGCGCCATGAAGATGCCTGCAGAAACCACATTGCACCAAAAGATCCAGAGTGAACTTTGGGATGTGGTGATTTGAACTGTGGGGTGTTGAACACATTTGTTTTGAATATACACTCATGCCAAAGGGGACTGCCCCCAAATTGTTTTTTTGTAAATATAGCAATCATTTGTTTTTGTTCTTTTTCTCTTCTATTTCCCCTTTATCCCCCAAATTATTGTAATTTCCCATTAGAAACTGCAATATTATGTATACTTTTAGTTAAAAATCTTTAGAATTATACATTTGTTATGTTTAAATGATCCATTGGGGCAACTAGTCTCCCAAAGGATCACAGGGGGGAATGTGTAATTAGAATCTTGCACCACTAGACTTCATTTCCCAGAATTCCTTTCCCTTTGTCCCCAAGTTGCATCCTTACATTTTGAAGATGAGTTTGTGTAACTCTGCTCCTCTCTCTTTTCCTGTGTGAGCATTCTGAGAAGCTTCTCTTTACTAAAGCTATCACTTTCCTCTACTTCAAGTTATTATTAATAAATCTTATAAAATTATAATACTTAGAGTATTGGATATTAATTTTTAATCTTATATGGGTGAGTAGCTGGCCTTCCTTTCCTGGCTTCTGGAGAGATTGGTTCTGGAGAGGTCTTCCTTTCCTGGAGGAGGCTGCATTAGTGGAACCCTTGCTGAAGACACCACCAGGTTCTCAGGCTGAAAATTACCAAGCCCTGCCAGGGCTGAGCAGGACATTGGAGCCACATTTAAGGTGATAGGCTAAACATTTTCTCTACCCTCTTATATTTCTCCACTTTCACTTTTTCCATCTCTTTGTACTAAAAGTCATTTTTGACTTAAGCTATTGGTGACCACAATATTGCTTTAGAACTTTCATATTAGCACAAAATCCTAAATTTTATATTCTTATAATTGGATGTTGTGTGGAAGAGTTATATTTGGGATAAAAAGACATCCAGAGATAAAATGAAGGGCTGGCACAGTCTATTATACTTGAGCTGAAGTGAAGAGGTCAGGGATGGCAATTATGATCTCAGATAAAACCATAGCAAAGATAGACCTAATTAAAAGAGATAATCAAGGAAATATTCTGCCAAAAGGCACCATAGACAATGAAGTAATATTAAAAGAATTATTACAAGTTTCTCTGATAAATTGCTCAAATACGTAGGAAATTGGGTCAAATGTATAAAAATAAGAGCAATTTCCCAATTGATAAATGGTCAAAGGATATGAACAGTTTTTTCAGAAGAAGAAATCAAAGTTAACTATGGTCATATGAAAAATGCTCTAAATCACTATTGATTAGAGAAAAGAAATTTAAGCAACTCTGAGGTACCACCTCACACCTATTAGAAATGACAAAAGCTAGAGGGGATGAGATAAAATAGGTATCCAAATGTACTTGTGGTAGAGTTGTGAACTAGTCTTACCATTCTGGAGAACAATTTGGAACTATGCCCAAATGGCTATAAAACTGCATACCCTTTGATCCAGCAATACCACTACTCACTTTGTACCTCAAAGAGATAAAAAGAAAAGGGAAAGGACCTATATATACAAAAATATTTATAGAAAATTGTTTTGTAGTGGCAAAGAATTGGATTTTGAGGAGATGCTCATCAATTGGGAATGACTGAACAACTTGTGGGATATAATTTCAATGGAGTATTATTGAGTCTTATAAGAAATGAAAAGCCTTCAGAAAAAACATGTCGAGATCTATGTGAACTGATGAAAAGTGAAGTGAAAAGAACCAAGAGATCATTATGTCCAGTAACAGCAATGTAATCCATGGAAAGAATTGCCTGCTCTGATCAATTCAGTAATCCAAGACATTTATAAAGGATTCATGATAAAACAAAAATGCTATCCACCTTCAGAGAGAGAATTGGTGAACTCTGAGTGCAAAGTGACAAATAATTTTTTTTGTTGTTCATATGGCTAATATGGAAATATGTTTCACATACATAATTAATACCATATTGTTTGCCTTCTCCATGGATGAGGGAAGAATGGGAAGGGAGAAAATCTAGACTTCAACATTTTAAAAGAATGTTAAAGATAAAAAAGAGTTGTCATTTTGTGTGCTTTGTGTAAAAGAGAAACATACATATAGGAGTAGTAGTATATCTACACGCGCGCGCACACACACACACACACATACACACTCACCCAAGATTATCACTAGATCCCTGAGAATGGATTATAAATGAGTGAATCCCACTTTCCATGGTTACATGATTCATGTTCTTACTTTCCCCTTCACCCCTCTCCCAACCTCTTTAGATCTTCTAGTATGAATAAAAGTTAGGGTGAATGTGCCAGCCCAGAGAGAGAAAAGTGGTCATAGGTGTCATGTGGCATAATGTAAATCAGCATCAGGCACAGGCCACAAATAAAAAATAAATATAATTTGAAAGAGGGAAAGATGGGGGGACCAGGAAAGGTGTTCAGGATGTTGAACCTGAGAGGGGACCAAGTGACTGAATAGAAAGGGACAGATACAGAAATTGTGGAGATCTGAAAACCATCTCTGTCTTCAGTGATGGCATTTCTTCTGAGTGACAGACTCATACTTCTAATAGGGCATCTTCATTTGGATACCACAGGGGCATTTTAAACTTAAATTCAAAACTGAGTTTAATGATCTTTTCTTCTAAAATGGTTTCTCTTGTTGACTTTATTTTTGTTCACCGACACTGACATTTACCCGCTCTTCCACTTTCGAAACTAGTTATTTTGTGCTTCTCCCCATTCTACCATGTTGTTGTAGTTCACTCAAGTCCATCTCTTCATGATCCCTTTTTTTTTTAAATTTATTTTTATTTTTTTAGACCCTTAACTTCGGTGTATTGTCTCATAGGTGGAAGAGTGGTAAGGGTGGGCAATGGGGGTCAAGTGACTTGCCCAGGGTCACACAGCTGGGAAGTGGCTGAGGCCAGGTTTGAACCTAGGACTTCCTGTCTCTAGGCCTGACTCTCACTCCACTGAGCTACCCAGCTGCCCTCTTTTCTTCATGATCCCTTTTAGGATTTTCTTGGCAAACTACTAGAATGGTTTGCCAACTGAGGCCAAGAGAGTTAAGTGACTTCCCCAGGGTCACACAACACCAACTATTGTAATAGCTTTCTAAATAGTCTACCCATCTCCATTCTTTCTTTCCTCCAAATCATCCATCATATGGCTACTTGATTAATAATTTTTAAAAATAGCTAACATATATAGCACTTACTTTGTGCTAGGGACCATGTTAAATACAATTGCTATCTTATTTGGTCCTCACAAGCCTGGGAAGTAGGTGCTATTATGACCTTCATTTTATAGTTGAGGAAACCAAGGCAGAGAGAATTGAAGTGACTTGCCCAGGATGGCAGATATTGGATTTGAACTCAAGCCTTCTTGTCTCCAGGTCAGAAGCTCTACCCACTGTGGCCCCTAGCTGCCCTAATAAACTTTATGTGAAGAGCCAGATGTCACATGGTGAAGCAATATTGGACCCGGAGAATTTGCCAATGGATTGTTCTACTCTTCCACTTTCCATTCTTCCTAAACCTTTCAGAGAAAACAGCCTTCCAAGTCTACCACTCCTTTTTTTGTCTAAACTGCCTTGATTAAACAAGTAGGACAGGGACTTAGCCTTAATTAATAAGCATTTATTAGGCTACACCCACTATGTGCCAGACACTGAAGATACTCATATAGTATTCTGAAGTTTACATTTTAACAGAGACAACAAGACTTGATATAAATACAGGTGGCCCAGAGGATAGAATTCCTGTCCCAGAGCCAGGAATACCTGAATTCAAATCTGGCCTTAGGCACTAGCTGAGTGACCCTGGGCAACTCATATTACTGTTTGCCTGTTTCCTCATCCGTAAAATGGGGATAATAATAGCATCCACCACCCAGGGTCGTTGTGAGGATTAAATGAGATATTTGTAAAGCTCTTAGCACAGTGTCTAGCACTCAGTAAGCATTTCATAAATATTAGCTATTAAATATAAATAAAAAATACAAGGTTGCTTGAAAGGGAGGACACTAAAAAAAAAAAATGTACTAGCAGCTAATACATTTAACATTGATCTCCCAGGGCCTGGCAGCATTCTGAATTTGAATATAAGAGCTTGGCAAGTGTTTGTGCCCATCTTTCATCCTTAAATTATAGGTTCTTTTGGGCCTCCCTTTTGTGTATTCCCACCTGGAAACTGGTGTTTTGCTTAATGTATAATGTTTAAATATCTCAATGAATATGGAAGAGAAGGAATCACTGAGTGAATTTCTTATGCCTGGAAACATAGTATAGTTCACAGGAAAACTAGGGATTTATGGCTTAGAGAAAAGGAGTAGCACCCAAATTCCAGGAATAGGGAATACAAGAAACAAAATGTATAGAGAACTTGGCTGCCTTCTTTGGACTTTTATCTGTCCAGCTGTTGATAAAACAGAATTGAAACCTTACCACCCCTTCCTTCTCTTGGTTTCAATGGAGAAGAATCAATTCCACATCTCATTACAGCTTTTTAGGCCCTTGGATTGGCTGAAAAGGGCTACTCAGGAGAGTGGGAAGATGGAAGGTATGCAGTAGGAAGGACTTTCTAACCCATCAGGGTGAAGGGTGAGTGGGAAGGGAGAGCCTTATTCCTGGGCATCTGGGAAGAGGAGAGATGCTTTGGAGGCTGGATACAGGCTGGCTCAAGGGTGGAAGATGAGTGACGCTGAAGGGGGTGGGGTGGGGATTAAAAAGTTAACAGCAGATGTGGTTATAACAACAGATTTTACTCAAAACCAAACCAGACAAATAGATAACAGGACAGGAAAAATATAGTGATAGACCAACAGACCTGGAGAGGCCACATGGATAAATCTGAGAACAGAATAAAAATCTAGCACCTGGGACAGAAGAGGGGGAAAGGGAGAACCATTTAAACCATACTGAACTGAAATATAAAACATTTAAGTATAAAAAAAGAGACCTTTTTTGGCCCCAACAGGTGATTTTAAATATAAAGGGAAGAATTTTCTATTAGTATGGCTATGAAGCAATTTTGAATAAAAGAACCCTTTTGGCCCACGTTTTAGGTGGGCTCAAATACATGGAAGACAATGAACACTGTGGCTAAGAATGTGGTCACTCTGAGTAATGGTAGTGAGGAAATAAATATTGACATAAGAATACAATAATTTTTAATAAGGGTGGGTTGGGGGAGGAATGAGATTAGAGGTTAAGATAGGGTAAGCTTTATTTACCGTAATGGAGAGAAAGACCCATCATTGGTATCAATTAGTAACTCTATGTTATCTTTCCTTTTTCAGCCCATTAGATAGTAAGCAATTTGAAGTTAGGGCCTGTCTTTGCATCTTTTTTTATCCCCAGAGGAGTGCCTGGCACAGAGTAGGTGCTTAATAATTTTCCACCCCTTTAAGTCTCTTTGCCTTCTGTTGTAGAATCAATACTAAATATTGGGTTCTAAGGCAGAAGAGCACTAAGGGCTAAGTGATGGTGGTTAAGTGACTTGCCCAGGGTCACACAGCTAGGATGAGTCTGAGATCAAGTTTGAACCTAGGACCTCCTGTCTCTAGGCCTGACTCTCAATTCATGCAGTCCCCTAACTGTCCCTATGAATATTCACTGATGAGGCTTTTGTGAAAAATAGTTTAGAAAGGAGGGGCAACAATGATTCCAATAGCAGGAGAGCCTTCCCTGTGAAAGCCCAGCTTTGGGCTGCTTGGATCTATCCCCTGGGTTCCAATCTGGGCTCTGCCACTTGCTATAGGTCCCTCACAAGTCACTTTAAGTCCGTGAGGGGGTCAGGTTAGGTGACCTCTAAGGTCCTGCCTAGTTCCAAATTTCTATCCCTATGGCCTATTAAGCCTCAGTAGAAGGTAAAGTCCAGTAGTCGGGGCCAAAGACTGTGCTTGTAATACCAAGGTCTGCCACTAGAGCGCAGCAGGTGCAATCACTTTACTGCCACTCCCCAAAGAGTCCAAATACACATGTGAGGCGGAAAGAGTCAGCAGCTAAGGGCTAAGGTGGACCATCCCCAGCCCGGCTTCCTCCTCCTGTAGGTCCGGTTCTGACCAGCAGAGGCGCCAAGTCCTAGGAGGCACAGCTCTCCTGCTGTTCTCTGCCCAGGAGGCCCCTCTTCCCTTCAGGCTGCTGAGGCTGGAGGGTCAGGTGGGGAGGTGGGGGGGGGGGGGCTGGAGAGCGCAGGAAGGCAGCACGTGGTAGGGGCGGACTGACCCTTGCGGTCCACATGCAGGCTTGGGAGGAAGCTCCCCCAGTGGGGGCGGGGTGTTCTTTGGGCTAAAGCTCGAGTAGCTGGGGGGGGGCCCCCGGCCTGAGTGCGTGCCTGTGCGCCTGCCTGGCCGGGGCGGAGGACCTGCGTTTTCTCCCAGGTCCAGGAGATTCTCTGTGATTCAGGAGTAAAGGCGGGAAGCATGGAGGAGGAAGCTCGTACCAGCTCCTGACTAGGGGAGAGAATGAGTGAGCCAGGATGCCCCAGAGGCTGGCACTGGGGTCTCTGCGGTTAGGTATCTTAGTGGGCACAGGCCGGGTTTTTTCCCCTTAAAACATCGGGAATGGGGGGTGGGGCAGTTTGGCAGCGTAGTGGCTAGAGCCAGACCTGGAGTACAGAGGTCCTGGGTTCAAATCAGGCCCCAGGTGCTTCCCAGCGGTGACCCTGGGCAAGTCACTTTAACCCCCATTGCCTCACCCTTCCCACTCTTCTGCCTGAGTCAATATTTAGTATAGGTTCCAAGACAGAAGATAAGGATGTTAAAAAAAAATTCTGGAATGGGGTAAAGGGATGTTTCATGCCTCTCATTCCAACCCATCATTTCAGGAATAACTTCTTATTGAGAAGAAAGATGAGGAGGTTGACATTGACTTTGGCTTTGTTGAAGAGTTTCATGACGGCCACACCTTCATATTGGAGTTGGAGGAGGTCCTGGGGGAGAGAAGACTGCTGAAGCCCTCAGAGAGACCTTGGGACCCTGGTGGAGTCGGGGTCTCTCTGAGCCTCAGTTTCCTCATCTGAAAAATGGGCATCATAATGCCTCCAACCTCTTCAATTCACAGAGTTGTTGCAAAGATCGACAGGCAAACCACAAAGCCCTGTATAAATGTCAGCTTCCTTCCTCCTTTTCTTCCCTTCCAACTCTCCCTGGGGTTAGGATACATCACTTCATTTCTGGCCTGTTTCCTCTGAGATTACCTCCCTAGGGGCAGCTGGGTAGCTCAGTGGATTGAGACTTAGAGACTTGGAGACAGGCTTAGAGGTGGGAGGTCTTGGGTTCAAATCTGGCCTCAGACACTTCCCAGCTGTGTGACCTTGGGCAAGTCACTTGACCCCTATTGCCCACCCTTACCACTCTTCCACCAAAGAGCCAAAACACAGAAGTTAAGGGTTTAAAAAAAAAATGAGATTACCTCCCCTTTTATCCCAATTGGATTGCCCATATTTGCTTGTCATTCTCCCGTTAGACTGTGGGCGGGGGGGGGGGGGGGGAAGGCAGGACGGGATGGGACAAAGGGACTTATGCCTTTCTTTGTATATCCCCAGCACTTGGCCACAGTGCTTGGCACATAGTAGGCACTTAATAAATGCTTGCTGTCTTGAAGAGGCTAGATATCCTAGGGGGATGTGGGGAAAGTGTGTGAGGGGCTGCCCTCTGACAACAGGCTCCCGGAGGGGCTGCACCAAGTTGGACCTCTCTTTCTGCAGACCTTGCCATGAATCAGGATATGGGGATGGGGTGAAGGAAGGAAGGAGGAAAGAGCAGAGCTAATCTCATTTTCTCTAGTAAAAAAATCCGGGAGCAAAGCAGATAATCCCTGGAGAGGGAGAATGGGGGTCTCCCAAGAGCTCTGCACCACTGAAGTTTCCCACAAAACAGTGAGAATCAGGGAAAAAGTCCATAAGAATCCACATTCCATTGCTGGCCAGGCCCTCCCTAGGGGAGGATAGGAGAGGATTTGCATCCCCCTCCCCCCATCTCTCAAGCTTAGCATTTGCCATCCCTTCCTATCTGCCGGATCCACCAACCAGCCTGAGGAAGTATCCTGAGTCCCTTCCCTCTCTAGGCTAGGAGAGCCTCGGAGGGGCCTCAAGGAGAAGCCACTCCTGTACTCAGACCAGCCTCCCCTTACCTGATAGTGAACCTGAAATCTTTCCATGTCCACACCCATGAACTTGGCCTTCACTTCAAACTTTCCTGCCTCTTCCCCAGGAATGATGTCAAAGATTACATTGCGAAAACTGTCAGAGAAATAGGATCCAAAAGGGGGGGGGGATCGACTTTGTCCTTCCAGAGACCGATCCCCATATTTACAGAGGGAGAATGTGCCCTTTTCAGTGGAGGAACCAGGGCTCTGATAAAAATGATGCAGATCCCTAGCTCCCCCTCTTGCCTCCCTCCCATTAAAAGAACGTCCCAACCACAAGCATTTAGCCCCAGTTCCTCAGCTTGGGCTCAGAACTCTCCCTACCTGCCCCCCAGGGCCCCTGGATTCGTTTCTGTTCTGCACTCTAATCAGGCAACCATGCCCCCCCCCCCCCATCCCACCTCTGAGCCCATCATTCTCCCGCTGCCATTTTGTACAAACTTCATCCTCCCCTTTCTTTCCAGCTCTGAGCAGTCTGGGAGCCTTCCCAGAGGGGCAGCTCCTAATGTGACTTTAGAAATTCTTCCCCATGCCCAGTCCTAAAGTCTAGCTCATTATTCTGTCCTTGTCCTTCAGTCCCTGGAGCTCCCCAAGGGCAGGGGGAAAGATTATGGATTGGCTCAGCTGGAAATTCCCACATGTCCCACTCTGGAGAATCTACTCACTGAGCGACTGGTAAGTCCTCGATTTCCACCAAGACCCCCTTTTCCCAGAGCTGGGCAGCAGTGTAATGGAGAGATGGCTGCTTCTTCCCCTTTCTGTCGCTCCTGTTTTAAAATTTTAAAAAAGACCCCAGAGAATCCACTCAAATGTCTCTTCCTGGGAAAAGGGACTTTCTGTTACTATAGTAGGAGGATGGAAGCATGACTATCAGAAGAACTCCCCCCTGGCTGAGGTTGAAAAGTAACCCACTTTATTTGTGGCTCCACTTCATCTTGAGGGTTATTTAGAGATGAAATAATTATGCAAGGTTTTTTTAAAAAATAGTTGCTTTCAAGTTAATTGTTGCCATGGAGAAAGAGGTTGGAATCAAAGATCCTCCTCAGATCGTTCCTGAAGGAGGAGAGCAGAAAAGGTGATGCCCTGCCCTGCCCCTTCCGCCATGCTGGGATCTAGTGCCTTACTTGTTGCTGTGGGCCAGATTGTCCAGGCAGGTGCGGATGTATTGGTTATAATAATCGCCTTGCTCCTCGTAGAAGGTTGTCTTGGCCTGCAAGCCCTGGAAGGTGGCCTGAAGCTTCAGCAGCTCTGCCTTTCTTCTCTGCCGGTGACGGCGCTGGTTTCGAATATCCTGGAGAGAAGAGGAGGAGGAGGAGAACAGAAGGGACAGGGTCAGGGCTTCCCCAGGGGAGGAGAGACCTTCAGGACTTGTTCACTCTACCCATGGGGAATTTTGAAGAGATCCAGTTGTTAATAACCTTCCCTAGTAGGGCCCAGCAGCAGTCTAATGATCTTATTATGCATTGTGGTATGTGACAGCCGCCCAGGGTTCTGCATTATTCTCCTAGAAGACCCCAGAAGGCAAGGGACCTTGTCTTACCTAAACTTGGTATCTCCCCTAGGGTCTACCCCAGGGCTCTAAATAGTGGTAATTATTGGTGGAATAAAGGAACAAGGAGAGAAAAGTTTCAAGGGTATCCTGAGGACAGGAAGAGAAGAATGCTTTCAAGACTTTCCCTTCTAGACAAAGGATGCTTTGAAGGAGCTGCCCCCTCTGCTCACTCAAAGGAGGGCTGTTTTGAGATCTCCCTCATCCTGGGAGAAAAGGGGGACTTGTACAGCTCCTCTCCTTAAGACAGTTTAAGCGTCTCCCTCTGAAAAGACCGGCTTTGGGGTCTCCACATTCCCAGAAGAGTGGGGCACAACTATGTTCTTGGCTTTTGGTGCCGGGGTGATAACGTGTAGACCTGGGGAGGGATCTGGCTGGTTACCTGGGCCATCTCATCCACCAGCCCCTGGTAGCCATCAGCAGAAGTTACAAGCCCCAGACTCTCAAGGTGACGCAGGTTCTTCAGGACTCTTCGCTGCTTTTCCCTTATTGATAGAAGGGATTGGGCAGTTAGGGATCGGCGTCTCTTCAGGGGCTCTGGGGTCTGGGCCTCAAAGGCTTGGCGTCTGGACATCAGTATGTGATGGGCAGTTTCCTGAGGGGAAGAAGAGGCACAACACTCCTATGTCATCTCCACCTCCTTCCCTGCCAGGGTAGCCCCATGGGTGATCCAGCTTCTATTGTGGTACTGTCCTCATTTGCTGCAAATCTTTGGAAATGTGGTTTAAACTATCTGGGTCTTGCTTTCCCTCACACCTAGGTGGCACAGTGGATAGTGTTAGACCTAGAGTCAAGAAGATTTCACTGTCCTGAGTTCAGATCCAGTGTCAGCCATTTACTAACTGTGTGACCTTGAGCAAGTCACTTAACCCTATTGGCCTCAGTTTCTTCATCTGTAAAATGAGCTGGAGAAGAAATGGCAAACCAGTATCTTTGCCAAGAAAACCCCAAATGGGAATCACAAAGAGTCCTACAGGACTGAAAACAACTGAACATCCCCCATGTCAGTACATTAGGGAGAAATACAACCAAGATGGTACAAGGGACTGATGGACTCAGAAGGGAACTTCTCCTGAGCTGATCTGAGATCCCAATAGGTCTACATATCCAAAGTGCAGCAGAACAGGCCTGAATCTAGAGCACGATATATATCTGATGGATCTGAAAGGTCTTTTAAACTAGGATTATTTAGGAGAAGACCTAACCTCATTAGATCTTGCCTCTCAGTACAGGCTCAGTGGACCCTCCTCCTTGCCTGTCATCTTTTCCTTTTCCCCAGGAATACCCTGGTTTTGTTTCTGTCCTAGCCACCTCACCCTGCTTCTCACTCCTCCCCTGTCACTCCTCTCCATGTCCCCTTCTCTTCCAATTCCAAATATGCCATTCCCTCCATGTAGGATGCCCTTCTCCACCCCTGTCCTTTGCTCCTCTTGTCCTATAACCCTCTTCTCCTTTTATTGTTATTGTTCAGTTGTGCCTGTCTATTTATGGCCTGGACCATAGCATGCCAATACTGTTCATGAAGTTTTCTAGGTGAAGATACCAGAGTAATTTGCCATTTCCTTTTCCATTTAATTTTACAGATGAGGAAACTGAGGCCAACAGGGTTAAGTGACTTGTCCAAGGCCACACAGCTAGTAAATGTCTGAAACCAGATTTGAATGTTGGCCTGACTCCTGGCCCAGCACTCTATCGGCTGGGCCATCTAGCCACTCCTCCTTCCTAGGCTTCCACTCATCCCTTATTCTCTTTCTTCCTGCTCATCCAGGATCAGCAGCATTAGTTTCTCTCTGTTTCCAAGAGGGGTATGCTGTAACTTACCCATCAGAGATGAGGGGAAATGCCCCTGGGGTTCCCCTTTCACTGATATTCCCTCTAATGGGGAGCTCTAGACTCTGGGTAATCAGGTAGAGGTGGAGGATTGATTAAGGGCGACTGAGAGAGTTCCTCCCTCAACCTCACCTGTTCTCCTGATGGTAGAAAAGACAGGATGTCCTGAAGGGAATCTCCTGCCTGGAACTGGATGATATCAACCAACATCTGCTTGGTCCTGCAGAGAGAGAAACGGATCTCCTGAGGTGAGGGGGGATATGAGGGAAGAGGGGAAGGGGAGGTCATCACCCTGCCTCAGTGGTGTTTGGTGGAGGATGGGAGACTAGTCATTGGGATGGCTGGGCAAAGAGGTGAAAATGTAGAGCTAAAAATTAAAAAAAAAAAAAAAATCTTTCCTCAGTCCAATCTCTTCACATAGTCTGTCTAAGAGACTCCTAAGATAGAACCAATTATGGGGAGCCCTTATAGCCATCAAAATCTGTTCTAGACCCAAATAGGCACCTCTTCACAACAGTCTTGACCAGTAATCATCCAAACTCCCATTTAAAGTCATGGGAAACTCACTACCTTCCCTCCCACCCAAACCCTTACCTTCCATCTGAGAATCAATACTGTGTATTGGTTCCAAGGCAGAAGAGTGGGAAGGGCTAGGCAATGGGGGTCAAGTGACTTGCCCAGGGTCACACAGTTGGGAAGTGTCTGAGGCCAGATTTGCCCAGCTCTCCCTGTCTCTTGAGGCAGCCAGTCTAAGCCATCTTTGGACTGCTCTGTTTACAAGTTTTCCTCTATAATGAGCCCAATCTTTATATTAAGGTGAGAGAGAAATCATTTAGTTTATTCTTCACCACTACCCCAACCATCTAAAATAACATCATCTGGGGCAGCTGGGTAGCTCAGTGGATTGAGAGCCAGGCCTAGAGACAGGAGGTCCTAGGTTCAAATCTGGCCTCAGACACTTCCCAGCTGTGTGACCCTGGGCAAGTCACTTGACCCCCATTGCCTACCCTTACCAATCTTCCACCTATAAGTCAATACACAGAAGTTAAGGGTTTAAAATTTAAAAAAAAAAAAAAAAACAAAAAAAAAAAAACACAGTAAAATAACATCATCCCCTCGGTGCCAGTGTCAACTACAGAACAACAGAGGGGGAAGGGAGGGTCTACCCTTTAGTTTCTAGATTGAAAGAGAACAAGAAGGCAATTATACCAACAGTAGCAGAAATTGAAGCATGGGGAAAACTGAAAACTAATTAGGTTTGAGGCAGAACTTTCTCAAGGGCAAGACACCCTGGGAAGGCAAGAGAACCAAATTAGAGTGTTGCCTGTCTGAGGGCTGGAAGGAGCTTTAGCTCAGAAGCAGTGGAGAGGACCTGGGTGCTGCTCACCTCAGCAAGAGGCTCCTGGCGTTAGTGTCTTCAGGGTCAGCTCCAAGTCCCTCAAGTTTGCTGGTAAGAGTCAAGGATACTTCTAGCTGGCTCATGTCCAGGTTCCCGTCTGAAGCCAAATTCTGTCCTGGAAATGGGACAGGGTAAGGAGTCAGAGACACAGTGGCAGGCACACGAGAGCTCTAGGATTTCCTTTCAGCTACTCAGTCTCCTCCTTTCCCCTAGCTCCTGGAAGTCTGCTTAGTCTGGAGTATCCCTTGGTGAGAGGCAGAGACAGAGAGAGACAGAGACAGAGACAGAGAGAATATGTGTGTGTTGCTCTGGCATCATCTTGTCAGTCTCCCTCTGAAACAGTAAAACTATGGGAAAGATAAATAAGTGCTAGGGTCTTTTTACAGAACTGATCTCCACTCTCACTCTGCCTTGGATCTGTCCACGTTCATGTGCCTGTCCTCTTCCTGGGATGGGGGATAACAATCTTAATAATTAACATTAATTAGTTAATAATTAAATCTTAATCAATCTTAAGTAACAGACTAACTGCCACCTGTGGTGACCTAAGGCTCACAAAAGAGTTTGCTTTGAATGTCTCTTATAAGGCAGGCAAATAATAGGAACATTCTGATTCTTACTTTACAGCTGAGGAAATGAAGGGTCACTGAAGTGATTTGTCCTGAGTTCAAATGTGACCTCAGATGTGCCTTGCTTTGTGACCCTGGGCAAGACAGTAAACCCCAATTGCCCAGCCCTTACCGCTCAAACCCATATTTAGTATCGATTCTAAGATGGAAGATAAAGTTAAAAGATTTTATTATTAAAAAAATCCAATATACTTTTAGATAGATTTTATCATTTGATGCTCACTACAACCCTGTGACTTAGGGAGTAAAAGTATGCTTCTCCTCATTGGATAGATGAAGAGAATAGGCTCTGTAGGGTTTAGTGACCCACCAGGTTATCCAGAGTGAAGACTAGAACCCGAGACTTCTGGCTCCCCGCCAGGCCCCTCTTTCTCACCCTATTGATCCTGGCTGTGTTCTTTGCTCCATGTTACAACCAGTGACATAGAAGACTTTATACTGAGGTCGGGAGCCTTTCTTTACACCTAGACTCAGGAGTCCCGGGTTCAGATCCTGACTCAGACCATTGCTGGTTATGGGGCCTAGAACAAGCCACTGGTTCTCATACCCTTTGTTAGGAGTTTTTGTGCCCTGTGGTGGTGGGGATAATATTTACAAAAGGTGCTTGGACAGAGCAGTCATTCTATAAATGCTTATTCCGTTTCCCTTTTCCCTTCCCTCCCAGGCTGACGGCAAGGGGTGTCACCTATCAGGGCTGGGATTGTAGGCAGCTCCCCTAGATCCTCCAAGAGCTCATGCAGAGGGTCCCGGTGATCTGGTGCAATTGAGTCTTGATGTTCCAGTAAGAGCTAAGAAGGAAGAGAGGGGAGAGGTCAGAGCTGGGACCGGACTCCCCACTTATCTCTCCACTGCCACCTGGAAAGCCCTGAGGATCCCAGAGGGCAAGGTGGGCTCCAGGCCCGCTCCCCGCTGCCCCCCTCCTCACCTTGTGAGTGTTCACGAGCTCTCCCACGGTGATGTAGACCACAGGCTTGGCCAAAGCCACCATGTCTGAGTACTCATCCATGGCAAAGCGCTCCTCGGGCTCTGGTACCCGGCAGGCTTTGCAGATGAACTTCCTGCCTCAGAGAGGGAGGGAAGGGTGAAGTGAGGGAACAGAGAGCTCTCCAGCCTCAGCGTCAACATGAGTCATGCTCAGCTACCCCAACTAGTTCTCTCACACGTTCCCTGCCACCCCTCAGACTTGGAGCGAGTTCCAAGGCCAGGCTTATCATCATACCCGGCCTGGGCCCCCAAGGTCCCTCTTCCCTTCTCCCAGGCTGCCTGGGGATCTACACGGTAGAGTGACCTCAGAGATGAACTAGTCTAATTTGATCGAAGAGATGCCAGCATCTGGAGTCAAGAGATTTGGGTTCAAATCCCAACACAAACACCTGCTGCACTCTGTGGCCTTGGGCAAATGACTTAATTCTTTTAGCCTCAGCTTTCTCCTCTGTAATACCTGACTAATCACCCATAACAAAGGAATTGTTAAGAATAAAACCTTCTACTGTCTTTAACATGATAAATGTATTTTTCTTTACTGTGCTACCTAGGTGAGTTTTTCAAGGTCACACAACCAACAAAGAATTGCTCCCCATGGAATATTCTTTCTACCAGAAACCCAGAATTCTCTGGTAAGAGGATCCCGGATGGGCTAACAATAGGGAAAGAGAAGATTCCTGTAGGGGCTGATGATGGGGGCGGGGAGAGGGGTGACCCACAGACCTGAACTTGAGGTGCGTCTCCTCCAGGTAGGAGTTCAGGACCCGAAGGTGCCCATTCTCCCCCGAGAAGGGCTTGCCAGCTGCAGCATGCTGGAGGAGCTGCGCCACGGCACCCAAGACGTGGCGCTGGGAGGAGCTCAGGGCCCCTCCTGCTGCCAAGGCCACGATGTCGAAGGCATCGGGGGCAACCACGGCTGGGTTCAGGAATCGGTAATACAAGAGGTTCCCCACCACCTGAGGGGGTAGACATAGGAGAGAATCACAAACTGGCCCCTAGGAAATGTCAGAGCCCTCTGGGACCTTCGGAGTCCAGTCCAGGTCCTCGAAGGGCCTTGCCCAACATCTCACAGTAAAGCGAGGGGGCCAGAATTGGCTCAGCCAACAGCCTTAGAGGAGGAGGAAAATCCGTTTCTTTTAGCTTCAAGGCCTAGACCAGTGATTCCCAAAGTGGGTGCTACCGCCCCCTGGTGGGTGCTGCAGCGATCCAGGGGGGTGGTGATGGCCACAGGTGCACTTATCTTTCCTATTAATTGCTATTAAAATTAAAAAAAAAAATTAATTTCCAGGGAGCTAAGTAATATTTTTTCTGGAAAGGGGGCGGTAGGCCAAAAAAGTTTGGGAACCACTGATCTAGACAGTTTAACTCTCCTTCCTTGGAGTTCCACTGCAGAGAGGCCTTTGCCTTTCTTCTTTTCTCTTCTAGGGAGATCTCTGGGGCCTACGAGGCTAAGAGGGAGGCTGTCCTGTCTGCAGACAGGGGGATGGATGGGGTGACCTGGCCATCGCAGGCACTCACCTTACAGATCTCACCTTCCGTAGCTCTGGGAAACTTCTCCGCCAGGGAAGTCTTCAGGACCTTTGCAACGTAACGCATCCCATACCTGAAAGAGCAGAACGGATTCACCCAGCACCGTCCTCATTCCTCTCAGCGCCCCCAAAGGCGACGGTATCAGGCGAGAGAACCTCTCCATCGATCACCATCTGACCATGAAGATGGATGGGCTCCTGCCTCAGATCTCTTCCAAACACTTGTCCCAGGCCCACATCACACATGCGCTCCTGGAAATCCTCCGTGCAGCCTCTACACGTGGCACTGAGAAACATGCCAGAAGAGTACGGCTGGCTGCCATGGCGAGCTGGCCTTCAAGCTCAAGGACGCCCCCACCGTCTTCCCCGAGCTCGCCGTGCGTCCTTGCGCCGGGAGGCCTCTGACACTGGCCCTTCCTCAACAGCCACAACAGTGTGGATGCTAAGCTTTAGGCTTACGGAGGGCTACTTTAATAATACTAATCATGGTCCTGGCTAACATAAATAGTGCCAGGCACCGGGCTAAGCACTTAACAATTATCTTCTCATTTAATCCTCACAACAACCCTGGGAGGTAGGGGCTGTTAGCACCCCAGTTTTACAGATGAGGAAACGGAAGCAAACAGCTGATAAGTATCTGAGGCTGGATTTGAACTCAGGTTTTCCTGACCCTGAGCCCAATGCTCTATCTACTACCCTCATAATTTTTAGTTGCAGAACATTTCCCCCGCTCTCTCTCCTATGGGGCTCACAAAGGCACCTCCCCTGCAGAGGCCTCCTGGGCTGACTCTTCGTGGGGTGACCCTAGGATCCTGAAAGCAGGGTATAAAGACTTCGGTCAAGCACTTCTGTTGTTGTTTAGTTGGGTCCCACTCTTCATGCCCCGATCTGGAGTTTTCTTGGCAAAGATACTGGCATGTGGAGCCCCCAGGCATAAGAGCGGACCCCAGTCAAAGCAAAGCCATGGTCTGGCCAGAATCACTCCTCACTGAGAGACCCCCAAACCCCTCCTCTCCACCCCTCCCTGATGTTCTTGGTAAATAACTGGCTGTTCCAGACAAACTCACTGAAGCAGACATTTCCCTAAGAATCTGAACTAGAGGGTTACATATTTACCTGTGATTTATCATCCTAGAGAAGACTCTGTTTAAGAGCCACCAAGGTATCTACATCCATTGTTTCTATCTTGTAAATCATTACTAACCACTGGGCGCCATCTGACAGACAGAGTGGTTTGCCATTTTCTTCTCCAGCTCATTTTACATACGAGGAAACCAAGACAAAAAGAGTTCAGTGACTTGCCCAGGGTCACACAACTAGTACGTGTCTGAAGTCATATTTGAACTCATGAAGATGAGTCTTCTTGTTTCGAAGCCCCGGGCTGTATCCTCTGCACCACCGCGCTGCCCTCCCTCAGTCTTATTTGGCCCCCCTTTTTCTCCCACCGGCACAGCATCAGAATGATAGAGAGGGCAACAGAGGATGTGAAGAATCACAGCCTTTAGACCGTTCCAAAACATTCACTTAGCTGTTGCTACTCAGTGGGAGAAGAAAAACTGAATTAGCTCTGGATGAGCATTTGTTGGATGTTATACTTGGGATTCCATTTGGGTGCGGATTGGGTTAAACAGCTACTCCCAAATTCTGTGATTTTATAATGTTAACATTGGCATTCTATTAATATTCATATATAAATATTGACATGACTATAAGTGAAATTATAAGAATAAAAGGAAGTCATAGCTAAATGAAAGGATGGCTCACAACAAATGGAAGAGATGATGGACTTGGTTTTAAATTGTCCAACAAGAAAACAGCGTTTCACAGGAAACCTGGCAATTCTCAATTTATAGTGTTCATAATAAGAAATGGAAAAAAAATGATCATCATGTCTGGGTTGAAATCTGGCCTCTCTGCCTTGCAGATGATCCTTAGTATTGATTCTAAGATAGTAGGTAAGGGCTTAAAAAAAAAGATCACAAAAGTTATTGCAACTTGTATAGCAACAATTACTTGCAGAGGAAAGGGAGGTAGGGAAATTCTCTGAAGCATTTAATTAGACATTCCAGATTGAATCAGCACTGGACTTTAAAGCTCACTGACCTCAAGTCAAAGACGGGCCGAGGGGATAATGACAAAGAAAAATATTGGAATGGAAAACTTGATTTGGAAGTAAGAAAGGAGAGAGAACATGGGCTTAGAGGCTGCACAGAAGCCTCACACCTACACAGTGGGACTTCTTCAAGAACGGTGTTGGGAGATACTGGACACTGTGAACACTGAATAAAAAAAAATCACCAAAGGGACAGCTGGGTGGCTCAGTGGATTGAGATTAAAAAAAAAAAAAAAATCAGTGGATTTTTACTCTTGAACTCCTTAGCTTTTAGTAAATGTAGCAAGGGGGCAGCTGGGTAGCTCAGTGGATTGAGAGTCAGGCCTAGAGATGGGAGGCCCTGGATTCAACTGTGGCCTCAGACACTTCCCAGCTGTGTGACCCTGGGCAAGTCACTTAACCCCCATTGCCTAGCCCTTACTGCTCTTCTGCCTCAGAACAAATACACAGTATTGATTCTAAGGTAGAAGAAAAAGGTTTAAAAAAAAAAATCACCAAAAAGTGAAAGTGGTAATAGTCTAATAGGAAATAACTGGTTCCAGATGTGTCATTTCCAGATCAGTTGTTTGTGTACATTTAGATCATTAACTTATTTGAGTGAAAACCAAAATCAAAACCAAATTAAAATGAGAAGATAGGTAGGCTATGAAATGAAAACAACTTCCACCAAGATAAAAGAAAAATCAACATGGATTTGGCTACAACAGAAACTGAAAGAGCCTAAAATCCACCTTAGCCAGAATACACTTGACATCCTTTGCAAATGAAGAGAGACACAGTGGTTTAGAATATAAACTTGTTTGGTATAAGATTATAAACAATAATTTCTTGTAAAATAGTGAAAAATAGTGGGAAGAACAACATGTTTACAGAGTACTTGGCAAGAGCCCAGCTAGCCAGATTATATTAAAGGTATTTAAGAATGAAAATGGGAGCAGCTGGATGGCTCAGTGGATGGAGAGCCAGGAGTGTCCAGAGATGGGAGGTCCTGGGTTCAAATTTGGTCTCATACACTTCCTGGCTCTACATTTTCGCCTCTTTGCCCAACCATCCCAATGACTGCTCTCCCATCCTCCACCAAAAACTACTGAGGCAGGGTGATGACCTCCCCTTTCCCCTTTCCCTCCTATCCCCCCTCACTTCAGGAGATCCATTTCTCAAGTCTCTTAACCCCAAGTGCGTACCACTCTTCTGCCTTGGAACCCATATTTAGTATTGATTTTAAGACAGAAGGTAAGAGTTAAAGAATGAAAATGGAATACTAATAGTAATAATAGCTAGCATTTATAAAGCACCTTCCATCTGCTAGGCACTCTTGGTGACCTCATTTGGGGTTTTCTTGGCAGAGACACTGGAGTCTTTTGTCATTTCCTTCTTTAGCTTATTTTGCAGATGAGGAAACTGAGGCAATCAGGTTTAAGTGACTTGCCCAGAGTCACCTAGCTAGTAAGTATCTGAGGCCAGCTTTGAGCTCAGGTATTCCTGAGTGCAGGTCTAGCACTCTACACATGGGACACCTAGCTGCCCCTCCATGATAATAAATTGCCCGTAATAATTCATTTTGAGTTTGTTCATGAACTTATTTCTATGGATCCTTCCTGAGCTCATTTTCAGGTTTCCCCATATCTGAGGATGGAGATTGTCCAAGTGTACTAAGCAATGTGTACTTCTTATCTCCCCCAGACTTTAAGAGGAGGCCCCTTGTCTTCTATCCCAAGGTTTAGTCTTCTTAACATGGATATTCTGACTTCCCAAATAAACTAGAACCTCCTCAAGGGCAGGGATTGTGTTTGGCACATCACCTGTATCCTCCCCACAACACACACAGGGCCAGGCAGAGTGCTTAATAAATAATAAATCCACTGGATGAAGGATAGATGGACAGACGGATGGATGAATGTAGTGAGTGCTCACCTTGCCTATAACATGCCATGATTTTAGGAAACTTGAGAGACACCGCAGTGTAGTAGAAAGAGGACTGCATGGGGACTTAGGAAGACCGAGGTTCAAGACCCAACTCTGCCACTTACCAGCTGGGAGGCCATTCACTTCAGTTCTCTTGGCCTCCATTTCCTCAGTAGTAAAGTAGGGATAATAATACTTATACTACCTCCCTCATAGGGGGTTGTGAGGAAAGGTTTTTGTAAACCTTAAAGCACTTTAGAAACCTGGGCTACTAGTGTTACTATTCACACCTCTAAACCTTTGTCTTTCCAAGCTGAAGAGTCCTCATGTTTTCAGTCTATCCTATGTGGCAAATCCATCTGTCCCTGCCACCTCACTTCCCCTACTGCTGCCATTAAATTTAAATGCTTTTCTCCAATCCTACTCTGGCTCCATTTGCCCTTTTTTTAAAGTGCAATGACCAAAACCACAAGGTATGCCAGGAATGACTCTCCAGGAAGGACCTTTAAGTCATGCCTGGCCACTGCTGCCTCATCCTGGAAATCTTCCATCCTTACCAAAGCTCTGCTGGCCCAAATTGCCCCTCTCCAGCTGCCCAAAGCCCCTTCTCTTTTCCAACTCCGATGAAATATTTCCTCAACCAGGAATCCTTCCAGGGTGGCGTCCCCAGCTCTTCTATTCCAAGTTGCCTCCCCTTATTCTGATCTTTTACCCCAAACCTGATGGAGTTTTCAACAATTCAATTCTCTGCCTGGCTGAGGGGCCTACATACGGGATCTGGTCCACAGACGAGATGATCGCTGTAAGAAACTTCTCTGTCACAGTAAGAAGGCTCCGTACGGAGATGTCCATCCGTCTCTGGACCTCAGGATGGCTCAGGGCCTGCTCAGGGGTAACATCGTAGGGGAGGTGGCTGTGGACAGAGGAAGTCAAGGGGTTGATTCTTTGAGCTGCCTCCATGGTCTAAAATGACATTGCTGCATGTGCCACCAATACCAAGGAAATCTCAGCCCTAAAACAAATCTACACAATGACCTGGCCCTGTAAGACCCTGTTCAGGGTGATATCCTGGCCATCAGAGGGGATTGAGCAACACTAAAGAAAAGAGGCTAGGGAGCAAGAGAGATCCTAATGGCGGAAGGACTTCAGGGAGAAAGAGGAGGGAAGGGGAAGAGGAGAACCTGGGGAAATGGAGAATGAGTCCCAAGAGGGACGAGGAAAGAAAGCGGGTAAAATGGGCAGGTCTGGAAATGGAAGCTAAAAGGAAAACGTCTTTATACCAAGAATGGGCAGCTCCTGAGTCTGCTCTGGAGTAGGCCTGAGGGAGGCAGAAGGGGATGGACTGGGCCAGAACAGACTCCCTTCCCTCCCCTCCTTCTGTCTGAGAAATATCTTTACCCTGTGTACTTGGCCTTGTTGAGCCAGCCACTCCAATAAGGCTACCGGCTTCCTCACTGAGCTCTACCTCTGTCCTCCCCACACACCTGCACATTTGTTTACCTAGTGCCTCACATTAAAAGCCCAATCCTGTCAGGCTGCCATGTTGGATGGGGCAGCGGCCCATTTGGCTACATTTGCCTACGAGGTTGCAAAGAGCTGCACACAATTATCCATACTCCCAACCCAGCAATCCTGACACGCCACTTGTGTGCGCAGACAGCCATGGAGTACATTTGCACATGGTCTCGTTGGCATAAGTCCCATGAAAATCAGGGAAAAAAGGCCCCCACCCCCTTATTGTTCCATGAAAGCTGACGCTTCATTTGCATCCGTCATTCGCTGACCATCCTTCAAGGTCTTCCACCTGGGCAGCCTAGGTTCAAGGTGATGAAAGGCGATCCATCACTCCCCTACTTGTCCCAGCCTCCTCACCTCCGCTGGCCAGTCTGGGCCTCCGTCTGGTTGATCCACGTCTTATAGAGATGAATGGGATCCGTATAGACACTGAGTGTCCTATCCTCCAGGACACCCTGGATCACCCCACCCAGGATCTCCCGCAGGGCGCTCTGGCCTCGGCCGTTGCGGTAGAAGCTGACCACCAGCTTGATCACTGTCGGGTTGCCTGTCACCATATCCTGGGGCTGTTCAACTTTTGACCTAGGATCAAAGGAGACATTCTTTTCTACTTTCCAAACTTCACATGGCACTACACTTCCCACTGGACTGCTGAGGAATGTGGTGCCATGAACTGACCAACGAACAGTTTCTGGGAGTGATACCATCATATCACTATGGGCAGTGGTAAGGGCAATTAGGACTCTGCTACATCCTACTTGTGTGATCTTGGACAAGTCATTCCCCCTCTCCCCGCCCAAGGCCTCAACTTCTTCATCTATAAAATGGGGGAGAGGTTGGACTAGATGACCACTAAGATTCCTCCTAGCTCTAAATCCTATCATTCGTTTTAATCCTTGCCTCAAAGGAGGCCCTTAAGATCTTGCTCTAGTGTTTCCAATGTTTAGGGGAAGTCTTTTTGTCAAGCCTACATCCTTCTTGCTAATGTGTTCAAATATGGTGTCATGTCTTGTCCTTGCCAAAAGGACACCACAAAATCCTGAGGCCACTCCGTCCTTGACCCAGGAAAAGAAGACAAGGAAGGAGTCACGCAGGCCCAGGTCTCCACTCTTATACCTCAAGAAGTGGTCCTTCTAGGGGCAGCTATCACAGTGGATAGAGCACCAAGCCTGGAGTTGAGAGGATCTGCTTTCAAATCTGGCCTCAGACACTTCCTAGCAGGGTGATCCTGGGCAGATCACTTAACCCCAATTGCCTAGCTCTTACTGCTCTTTTGCCTTAGAACCTATACTTAGAATCAATTCTAATACAGAAAGTAAGAGTTAAAAAAATAATAATAAAATAAAAGGTCATTTTAGGTATTAAAGACTTCCAGAAGGGCAACTAGATGGCTCAGTGGATTGAGAGCCAGGCTCAGAGATGAGAGGTCCTGGATTCCAATTGGGTCTCAGACCCTTCCTAGCTGTGTGACCCTGGACAAGTCATTTAACCCCATTGCCTAGCCCTTACCACTCTTTTGCCTTGGAACCAACACATAGTGTTGATCCTAAGATGAAAGATAAGTAAAGGTTTAAATAAAACAAAACAAAACAAGACTTTCAGAAATAGAGTCCTCTGGGGAAGTGGTTCTGATATTTTTTAACTGTTAAGTCCTTCCTCAGTCAGCCTTAATTTATTCTTGGTGTTTTCATCCTGTGCCTACTTGATTTCCTCCTGGAGGGCCGTCTTAAAGAGCTGGAGAAGGAGGTAGGCTTCTCGGCGATTGGAGGCATAATTGTACAGGGTGAAAATGACTGATTCCATAAATTTTGTGGTCTTGTTCTGTGGCATCTGGAAGATCAGCTTGGCCAGGTAGATGGGCTGGGTCTGTAGGGGACAGCGTAAAGGGCGGCGGCTTAGAGGAAGGGGACAGTGGGGATAACCTCAGGTCATTGCCGATGTCAGGAGAGAGGTCCTGGGGGTCCTGGGTAGAGGCAAGGGGCCTCCTATGGAGGAAGGAAGAGAGCCACGACCTTGGCAGGGCTCGGAGCCTGGAGGGGCGTGGAAGAAGAGGAGGCAGGGCTTCTTTCTCCTTGCAGAGTCCTCTACTCACCTGGAGCAGGTAGAAGAGGTGTTGGTAGGCCTCTAACTTCTGCCGTTTCTCTTTGCTCAGTGACTTTAATCCTTTCCGCCTGTCTAGTGCCATCATGTCAGACAGATGCTCCTTGTTCTTCTTGGTCAGCTTCTTGCTGTGCAAAACAACTTCCTGGAGGCGAGAAGGAGAGGGGGAAACCTCAAGATCCAGCCCAGAACATATGGTCCTGCACTGGAGCAGAGCCTCATCTTTTAGCAGCCTAGAGCTGCACTGTAAGGAGTGGATATGAACCTGAACCTGAAGCAACCAATAAGGGGAGGGAGAACGGGAAGAGGTAGTAAAACACTCGCATTTATGTTAGCTCCGACTATGTGCAGGCCCTGTGCTAAGTGCTTTACAATTACTATTTCATTTAATAATATTAGCCAATATCTATATAGCTCCTCCTGTGTACCAGGCAACCGTGCTAAGTGCTTTACAATTAGTACCTCATTTGGTCCTCACCACAACCCAAGAGGTAGGTGCTATTTTTATAGCTGAGGAAATGGAGGCAAACAGAGGTGAAATGACTTGCCCAGGGTCACACATTCTGCCTCCCAGATCAGATTAGAGCTCGTCTCCCTAATTCCAGGCCCAGCACTCAGTTTCCTGAGCCACCCAGTTGCCTCATCATTCAGATGAGAGCGGGCTGAGGAGCAGCTTCTCTCAGGGTCACTCCCTGGCTATCTGGGGGGCAGCGGGGGTTGGTGCAGGAGAGAAAACTGTAGTGCAAAGGTGCAAACAACCCTGCAAAAGGCTAACTGCAGAATTTCTGGCAGTTGAGAGGGTTTAGAACCCTGACTAGTGGCAGTTGATCCTGGAGGCTTGGTCAGAGCAGAAGGGTCAACTGAGCTTGGTCTTGGGGCGGAAAACCTCCCTAACCTTAAAGGCAACAAAACCTTGAAGGGAGGTTAGGGAGATTACACGCAATGAATCAGGAGATAATCTGTATCAAGGGTAAGCCCTAGTTGACTATGGGGAAAACCTAAGTCTTCAAAGTTTGATTGCTACCACCCAAATCCACCCTTCTCCCCAAACCCACAGGAAATCAGGAAGAGAAATGATTGGAATAGAGAAGGTCAGGGAGATCCAGAGGAATTAGCTAAGCTACAAAATCACAAGAGAAAAGGCACAGAATCAAGGCCAGGTTTTCCACCCCAAGACCGAGCTCAGTTGATCCTTCTGCTCTGACCGAGCCTCCAAGACCAACTGTCTCTAGTCAAGGTTCTAAACCCTCTCAACTGCCAGAAATTCTGCAGTTAGCCTTTTGCAGGGTTGTTTGCACCTTTGCACTACAAAACACAGTTTGATGCCACCCACAGGAGGCAATGGGGGGGGGGGGGGGGAATTCTCCCTAAGGATAGAAGGGAAGAAAGTAACCAGTGGGTGTTCTCGCTGCGGAAGGAGCTTCCCCTGGGGACAAGGAACTGGGAAGTTGTAAAGAAACAGGCAAGGCTCTGGAGGAGGCTGTGGGTGCTCCTGGGAAGCCAGGGAAGGGCCTGCGGGGGATGCCGATTCCCATTCACATGGCAATGGGAAGTGGCCGACTTTCCAGTGGGGGAATGTGACTTCGCTTTGGGGTTAGAGGCCAGATTTGAACCCGGGCTTCCTGGCCTACATCCGGGGCTCTAGGCTTTCCTCACACCTTGGTGCGCTTGGGGATGCCGGGGCGGGAGCGAGCGGCATACAGACCATGAGGCAGCTCGGACTGAGTTCCAATCTGGCCTCAGATACTTCCTAGCTGTGTGACCCTGGCTAAGCCACTTGGCCTCCGTTTGCCTCATCGTCCTCGACTGTAAAATGGGGATGGTGAGGACCTACATCCCGGGCTGCCATAAGGACAGAACGAGATAACCTCTGCAGAGCATGCTTGGCCCCGTGCCGGGTTCCGATGGGTCACCTGCAGAGTGATTCGGTTCTTCACCAGCAGGCCGATCTTGATGTCCATGAGGTTGAGGTCCTGCTCCAGCTGCTGGTTGGAGCGGATTTTCCTGACCACGTCTTCCTGGAGCTTCAGCAGCTCAGCCTCCTCCCAGAAGTCCTGCTGCCTCTGGTCCAGGAGGTGGGCGAATCGCCGCACCACAGCGAGAGGGGGGTGGCAATCTCGGACTGGAGGGAGACAAGGGGGTGAGGGCCAGAACCCTCCTCGATGGCCTCACCAACTCCCATCTCTTGGGCCACCTGGTTCCCTCCTGTCCTTTTGTGGAGATGGAATCTGGGGCAGCTACGTGGCTCAGGGGATAGAGAGCCTGGCCTGGAGACTGGGGGGTGGGGGGACAACCTGGATTCAAATCTGGCCCCAGACATCTTAGCTGGGCAGGTCATTTGACCCCCATTGCCTAGCTCTTCCCGCTCTCCTGCCTTGGAGTCAATACATGGTATCCATTCCAAGACAGAAAGCAAGGGTTTAATGGCAGCTGGGTGGCTCAGTATCAATTCTAAGAGAGAAGACAGGGGTTTTAAAGGAAAAAAAAGAAGAGAGAAATGGAATCAAGGAGCCCTGTGCCTTTCATAAAACGGGATCCTCATCCCCCATCATTAAGTGCTCTCTCCCTTCCTCTGGCACACGGCCATCTGTTACCCCGTGCCCTGCCCCACAAGGCTTCTTCGGCTTCTACTCCCTCTCCTCATTCTGCCCATTCCCAAGTTCCCCAAACGCCCACCCCTCAGCCCTGCTTCCTCCTTGCTATCCAAGTCTCTTCAGATGGTGACGATGACGACAAGAGTCTCCCGTCCAGCCTTTCCCTAAAGACACCCATGTTTTGGGGCAGCTGGGTGGCACAGTGGCTAGAGTGCCGGGCCAGGAGTCAGGAAGACTCCTCTTTCTGAGTTCAAATCTGGCCTCAGACACTTAATGCCTGTGTGAACTTGGGCAAGTCACTTAACCCAGTTTGCTTCAGTTTCCTCATCTGTAAAATTAATTGGAGAAGGTTATGGCAAACCACTCTAGTATCTTGGCCAAGAAAACTCCAAATGGAGTGGAGAAGAGTCAGACTTGACTGGAAAACAAAACAAAACAACTGAATGTGGGTTCCAATCTGGCCTCAGACACTTCCTAGCTGTATGGCCCTGGGCAAGTTACTTAACCCCCATTGCCCAGCCCTTGCCACTCTTCTGCCTTGGAACTGATACTTCTATGTCTCGTCCCCAGGCCTCCAGTTCCCTCCAGGGACCTTTTTTCTCATCTAGTTCCAACTCCTTGGCCTGAGCTACCCATAGGGCGATAGATTTAGAGCTGAAAGGAATCTTCGAGGCCACTGAATCCAAATTCCCCATTTTATAGATGAGGACACTGAAGCTGAGTGAAGTCATAGGGACTCGTCCAGGGACACGGCACTAGTAAGTGTCTGAGGCTAGACTCAAACTCAGATCTTCCAGACTCCAAGCCCGTCACTTGATCTCTTCCGTGCACTGACTTGTAGCCTCAGAAAATGAGAAAGCCTTGGATAGTGTTTGTGTATTTATGTGGATGAAAAAATTGAGCCCCCGGCTGCCTTCTGGTGATGGGGCTCTCCAAAGCTGGATCTCAGACAGCAGACACAGCCTGCTCATTAATATATTATGATAAAGGTGATTAATCTTTTATACAGTTGGACTATTCTTCTAGGAGTTGATAATAGTTAGTATCTATGCCATCAGAGTGGGAGGGCCCTAAGAGTTGGGATGGTGTCTCCTCTTGTCTGAAGATCTCCTTTTAAAATGGGGGAGGTTGGGGACAGCTGGGTAGCTCAGTGAATTGAGAGCCAGGCCTGGAGATGGGAGGTCCCAGGTTCAAATCTGGCCTCAGACACTTCCCAGCTGTGTGACCCTGGGCAAGTCACTTGACCCCCATTGCCTACCCTTACCACTCTTCTGCCAAGATGGAAGGTAAGGGTCTAATAAATAAATAAATAAAATAAAATAAGATGGGGGAGGCTGACCAGTGACTATCAGATGGGGGATATCAGGCCCAGAGAGGTTAAACAACTTGTCTAAAGTCACGCAGCAGTTGAGTGACCGAAGCATCTTCCCCTGAAGTACAAACCAACTTACCCAACATCCTATAGTCATCCCGGGCTCTCCTGGCTCGGAAAAATGCCTGGATCTTCACAATTGAATGAATCTATTAGTGGGCCGAGAAAAAGAAAGAAATGACCACTTTCCCTATTCTTCCTCATTGCCTGAGTTGAAGGAAGATGACAGGCCAATACTTACATTCTTCTGGAAAAAACGTAGTCTTTCCCGATATCTTTTCTGAGCCATCCACATCCGGACCCATGCCTGGATCTTTGGGAGGGAGGGAGAGCATTAGATAAAAGAGTTAGGCCTGGAGATGGGAGGTTCTGGGTTCAAAACTGGGCTCAGATGTTTCCTAGCTACATGACCCTGGGCAAGTCTCTTAACCCCCACTGCCGAGCCCTTGTCATTCATTCTTCTGCGTTAGAACCAATATACAACATTGATACTAGGGCAGAAGGTAAGGGTTTGGGGGAAAAAAAAATTTCAAAGAAATTTCTTTGAACATATCCTTTGTGGGAGAAAGAGAGTCCTCAGAAGTCCAACCACAAGTACCTTTACCACAGAAGCCACGTTTGCCTTTAAGAACCTCATCCGTTCTAGGTAGATTTTTCTCTGCCGGTAACCTCGCCAATGAGCCTGCAAATCAGGAGAGAAAAGATATATTCTCATTGTTCTCCATTCTTCCTCCTCTCCCCAAGCTTGAACAACCCATGAAATCAGACCCTATCTTAGATCCTCAAGAGTCCCAGAGGGTAGACTAGAGAAGATGGAGAATGCGTGTGTTTCCAAATTCAACATTTATTAAATGACTACTATAAGAACATGAATCATGGAACCATGGAAAATTTTCCTAAAAAAATAAATAAAATAAAATAAAATCCTTAAAAAAAATAAATGACTCCTATATGCCTAGCTCTAGGCTAGGTGTTGGCCATACAAAGGTGAAAATGGCAGTCCCTGGTCTCAAGGAACTTTCCCGAGACAGTCAGAGAAGGGGCAGGACACAAGATAGACCCACATATGTTTGATACAAGATAGGAAGAAATGGCACAAAGAAGACAACCAGACAAAGTGGTCTGGGAAAATCTGGAGCACACGCAGCAGGGGCATCAGGGAAGGCTTTGCAGAAGAGCTGACTTTCTGAGAGGAGTTCTGAAGGAGACCCAAAATTGTGACAGGGAATCAGACATGAATGAAGGGATTTCAATTCAGCGGTCACAGCTCAATTAAGGCTGGACAACACGAATCTGTAGAAGAGCCAGCGTACACGGTCTCCTAATGTCTTCCAGCAGTCCTCTATTAGGAAGGGAAAAGGCTGATCCCAAGGGTGGCACCGCTGGGCATGAATGGGGAGGAGGAGTCCAAGGACAAGGGGCAGCAGATTTACGTGTACCCCTGCGAAGCCTGGCCTCCTCCTACCCTATGTGACCCACCAGCGCCACAGACACGTGAGCCAGTCCCCATAAGACCATGCTTCAGAGGCTTGTAGAGTCAGAGTGGGAAGGGGCCGGGCATCGTGGAAGCTGACGCCCTAATTTTACAGGTGAGAAAACAAGGCCAAGAAAAGTGTGATGTCTTGCTCAAGATCATAAACAGCAGAGTCAAAATCTGAATCCAGGTCTTGACGCCCAAACCAGCCATCTTTGTGCCATATGGCTCTCCTCACACCAATACCAGAGCTAGAAATCCGTCTGTCTACACAAAGAGCAATATGCACAAGCACATACAGACGTTCTCTTCATGCATACGACACAATATCCGTACTGTAAAACACAGAGAAATGTCCATTCTTAAATCCACGGCACACAGAAATAGAGGTGAGGGACGTGTGCATGGAGGTATAACACTGGCATATCAGCATCTTGACCTGCATGTCCAGTAGACATCCTTACTTGGTGTGGCTAAAGCAGATCTTATTAGCTTTCCTCCCAAGCCCTCCTACTTTCCCCCCTGAGAGCAACATCTTCCTCTCAGGCCCTCAGACTCATGACCTAGAAGTCATCCTGCACTCTTTGGCATTTCTCATCCCCCACATCCAGGGTCTATTGATTTTACCTTTGCAGCACCTCTCAAATATGTCCCTTCTTTCCTCTGACACTGCCACTACTCTGGTGGAGACTCTCATGCTTAGATTAGTCCCTGGCTATCATCTCATGCCCGGGTTATTGCAGTGTCTCAAGTCTCTGCCATCCTAATCCATTCTCCACTAAAGTGATTTTCCTAAAACACAGGTTCAATCATGCCACTCTCTGACTTGATAGTCTCCAATGGCTCCCTATTGCTTATAGGAGCAAAAACATGCATTCAAGGCCCTTCATAACCCAGCACCCTCCTACCCTTCCAATCTTCTTACATCTCATTCCTCAACACATGACATTGGCCTCCTGGCTGTTCCACAAACAAGATACTCCATCTCTGACTGTTCTTCATGCCTAGAACACTCTCCCTTTCTATTCCGACCACTGACCTCCCTGGCTTCCTTTAAGCCCCAACTAAAATCCCACCTGCTACATGAAGCTTTCCTCAACCCCCTTAATTCCACTGGTTTCCTTTCTGCTAATTACTTCCTATGTATTCTGGCCCTAGCTTGTTTACTTGCTAGACTATAAATTCCATTTGTTATCAGGGATTATCTTTCGCCTCTTTTTGAATCCTTAGGGCTTAGTGCAGTACCTGGTATGTAGGAGGCACTTTAAAAAATGTTTATTGATTGATAGAAATATAATATATACCAAATATGCCTCCTCTTCCTCTCTCTCTCCCTCCCCCTCCATTTCCCTCAATTATAAAAGGTGAACCCTGAAGTGCTTGACCCAAGGAGAATGTAGAATGATAACGGAAAAGAAGATAAAAGGATTAAGGAAAGAGTGGCACCTTTGGTGAAATTGGTCCTACCAAAGTAACTTGCCCAAATTATTTGTCAAAAAGGCTTTTGAAAGAGCAATCCAGCATATTTGGGAAAGAGGAAAGAGGCCAAAGACACTTCTGAATCCTTCAAGAAATTACTTCTGGGGCAGCTGGGTAGCTCAGTGGATTGAGAGTCAGGCCTAGAGATGGGAGGTCCTAGGTTCAAGTCTGGCCTCAGACACTTCCCAGCTGTGTGACCCTGGGCAAATCACTTGATCCCCATTGCCCACCCTTACCACTCTTTCATCTATGAGCCAATACACAGAAATTAAGGGTTTAAAAAAAGAAAAAAAAGAAATTACTTCTGCTTTTCTCACTTCACCCTCTCCACAATCTCATTGTTCAATTTCAATCCCTTCTTCAATCTTCTTTCATTTTGTCCTTGGGACAGATAAAGAGGATCTATCTCCATTTTCTGTGGAATAACCCTTTGGGGACCCAAAGTCAATTTAGCTTTCACTCAGTACAGAAGATGGTATGAGATCCTGACTGTCTGAGAAACCCAAGGTCCTGAAGATCCCTCTACCTGAATCTTGATAATAGCCGGGAGCTGGGTCCTTAGGAAGTGGGAATGTTTGGCAAATTCCTGACGAACAAGGAAGCCCCGCATCCGGGCCTGGAGCTGGACGACAAAGCCAACATTGGAAATCCAAAGACGGTGTCGGTCATGGGCGGCAGTAACTGTTGTGATTGCTGTCTGTGGAAAAAAAAAAATGGATGGGAGGGAGGGTTATTCTGACCAGGTAGGCAGATAGGGTGGTCTTGGTAGGAGGATGGAGGAAGAAAGTTTTCTCTCCAGTCCCATTCTTAGCATCATGTTTTCTTCCACTTATTGCTTTCATCATTCACTCTGCCTATTTCCCTCCTTCATGCTCCTTCAGTAATTTCTTTATTATGTAAAGAACTCATGGAGCTGGAATGGAACTTAAGACTATCTAGTCCCTTTTACAGATTAAGAAACTTGAGGCCTGATTAAGGGGAAGTGACTTGCCCAAAGACACACAACTAGTGAGTGATGGTGCTACAGTTAGAATATAGCTCTGGAAGGATATAACATCCAGAAGAAGTGAGCAGAAAACAGAACTAGAGAAGTCTGGGAAATAGATCACAAGTCTGACACAGAAACATGATGTGATAGTGATGGTAGACTTCAGTTATTTAGACATCTATTAGTGCTCTCCCGGCCAGGGAAGAGCAGTTAATAACTTAATTTTTTTTATTTTTAAAAATATTTCTCGTCCGGGTTAAGATGGCGGCAGAGTAAGAAGCAGCTCTTAACCTCTCCTGACCGAAACACACAAAACTCCTCAAGGGGACATAAAAACAAGTCCAGACGAACGGAGGAACCCCACAACAGGGCACAGCGTGGAAGGTACGTGGAATCGAGACATTTCCAGGCTATAAAGGGCTCTCACTAAATCACGGGCTGAGCAACCACCCCACCCCCACCCCCTCCACACACAAAATCTATAGCTCTGAAGCCAGCTAAAAAGAAATAGAGCAAGTTTGGGGCACCCATCGAGTCATTGGCAGCTCCGGGGCCTGTTCCTGAGAGCAGTAAGATCTAGGACCCCAATAAGCCAAAGAACGCAAGCAAAATCTGAGCGCTGGAGCAGAGCGCAGGCTGAGCAGAGTACAGGCACGGGCGGAGGTGTGGGTGGAGGCAGACACAGCCAGGAACTAAAGCTCTGAAAACCTGAGTGGGGAACCAGTGCAGACGGGTACACGACTGTGGAAGCAGCGCCCTGAGACTTGTAAAGGAACCTCCTGCAGAGGATCAAGCAAGGGGGTCCAGCAGGGGGCTTGACCTTGGAAAAAACCAGAACTCAGACCTCAGGAGCCAATAGAACGCGGACAGACACTGAGCACGAGGATAAATCTGCTGGGCTAATGATGGCTACCCAGCCTCAAGAAACTCAGAAGAGAAAGAATAACAACAAGAAAAAGAAGCCTTTAACACTCGACAACTTTTACACAGAGAAAATCCAGACAACCGAGCAAACAGAGGAGGAGAACAAACAAGCATCCGGACCCTCCTCAAATAAGGAAAACTCCTCACAAGCTATGGAAGATTTCAAAACTGAGATTTTGAGGAAAATGGAAGAGATCTGGCAAGAAAACAACTGTTTAAAAGGTAAAATCTTGCAACTGAACACCAGAAATGACCAGATTGAAAAGGAATACCAGAAGATTGTGGCCGAAAACCAGAAGATCATGGCCGAAAACCGAAAGATTATAGCCGAAAATCAATTCCTAAAGGCTAGAATTGAGCAATTGGAAGCTAATGATTTCTCAAGACAACAAGAACAAATAAAACAAAGTCAAAAGACTGAAAAAATAGAAGGAAACATGAAATATCTCAATGAGAGAGTGACAGACCAAGAAAACCGGTCTAGAAGAGACAATTTGAGAATAATTGGTCTTCCAGAAATTAATAGAAACCTGGACTCCGTACTAAAAGAAATTATTCAGCAAAATTGCCCTGAAGTCCTACAACAAGAGGGCAATATAGACATCGAAAGGATTCATAGAACACCCACTACATTCGACCCAGAGAAGAAATCCGTTAGAAATATTATTGCCAAATTCAAAAGCTTTCAAGCAAAAGAAAAAATCTTACAAGAAGCCAGAAAGAGACAATTCAAATATCAAGGAGCACCAATCAGGATCACACAGGATATGGCAGCCTCCACGCTAAAAGACCGTAAGGCTTGGAATACGATATTCAGAAAGGCAAGAGAGCTGGGCCTGCAACCACGGATCAACTACCCATCAAAACTGACTATATATTTCCAGGGGAAAGTATGGGCATTCAACAAAATTGAAGAATTCCAGGTGTTTGCACAGAAAAGACCAGGGCTAAATGGAAAGTTTGACATCGAACCACAAAAATCGAGAGAAACCTGAAAAGGTAAATAAGATACAGAGGGAAAAGAAAGAAAACTTATAATTTTTAAATTTGCCTTTTTAAGGGCCTCAGTGAGATCTAATTATCTGTATTCCTATGTAGATAAATGTTATGTATAATTCTCTGTAGTGAACTCTATTCACTATTATAATATTCACTATTATAGTAATCAGAAGAATGATTCACAGGGTGAGGATGAAACACTAAACAATCTAAGATGGCATGGGGGATGGGAAAGAGGGGGTAAATAGCAGGGAACACCAAGAGAAACTTGAGTGAATAAGAAAATAGATATTCTACTACACACAAAGAGGGCATGGGAGGGAGAGGGGACAAATACTATTATAAGAAGGAGAGGAAGAGAGCATTAAGAGGTAATAATCAAACCTTACTCTTAGTGTAATCAACCCGGAGAGGGAAGAGTAGTTAAACTATCCATTGGGAAATAAAACTC
>NC_058133.1:166221114-166268738 GCF_016433145.1 Gracilinanus agilis | reverse complement strand
AGTGTGTGTGTGAAGGGGATAAGAGGAGCATGAATCAGGTAACCATGTTAAAAATGTATATTAATAAATGTTAAAAAAAAAAATTAAAAAAAAAAGTGATAACAAAAAAAATAATAATAATAACTTGTTATCATAGTCCTCAGATTTCATCAAAATGAAAATAAAATTCAATGCATAAAACTAAAAAAAATATAATTGAGAGATATTTAACAAAATAAATAAAAATACAACAGAAAAAAAAATATTTCTCAATTATATTTTAAAATTTTAAAAAACAATTTTGAGTTCCAAATTCTCTTCCTCCTACCATATCTCTTCCACTACTTTAAGAAGGCCAGATATGATATCAATTATACATGTGAATTCATGAAAAACATTTCCATAAACTAATAACTTTTAAACTTGTCTTACTGACCATTCTGTCCTCACAAAAGTGGATGAAACAATAAGTGAAACTTCTGTTCTAGATACGAACCTCACCAAAAAACAAAGGAATAAAGGTGCCTAGGAGTGGAAATGGTGGGAACCTTAGGGGAAGATGATCATGCCCTCTTAGAACTGATGATATAGAGAGGAAGACAATGAGGCGTAGTCTCTCAATTGAATTTGGGAGAGCAGATTTCAAAGAGTACAGTAGAAGAATAGGCAGGAGTAAGGGCAGCAGGGTGGCTCAATGGTTAGTGAGCAAGACCTGAAGATGGGAGGTCCTGAGTTAAAATCTGGCCTCAGATATTTCCTAGCTGTGTGACCCTGGACAAATCACTTGACCTCCATTGCCTAGCCTTTACTACTCTTCTGTCTTGTAACTGATTCTTAATATTGATTCTAGGACAGAAGGTAAAAGTTAAAAAAAGAATAGGCAGGAGCAGAGACTGAAATTCTACGGAGAAAGTCAGTTCAAGAGGGATGGCAAACTCTCCAGAGTGAAATTCTGAAGATCCAACAATAAGTAATCCTGATGAAGATGAAAGGAGGGAATTGTCTAAAGAGCCTGATGTAGATGCACAGAACTCATTGGCCAACTTGGGTTCTAAGACAGAAGACCAGGAAGGGTTAGGGTAGTGGTAAAGTGGTAAAGATAGGGGTAAAGTGACTTGCTCAGGGTCGCACAGCTAGGAAGTCTCTAAGATTAAATTTGAACCCAGAATTTCTCATCTCTAGACCTGGTTCTCTATCCACTGAGTCACCTACATGCCACCTTCATGTCCTTTTGTGACAGGATTACTAGAGTGGTCCATCAGAGAACTGTTACAATTTACCTAGATTTTAATAATGCATGGCAATAAATCTTCAAGCTGTTTTTTTTTTAAACCCTTAACTTCTGTGTATTGGCTCCTAGGTGGAAGGGTGGGCAATGGAGTCAAGTGACTTGCCCAGGGTCACACAGCTGGGAAGTGTCTGAGGGTGGATTTGAACCTAGGACCTCCCAGTCTCTAGGCCTGACTCTCAATCCACTGAGCTACCCAGCTGCCCCCCCTTCAAGCTGTTTTCATGGAAAAGTCAAAGGCTAGAGACTATGATGTGGTTAGGTAGTTTTAAAAGTAGTTGAGTGGCTGGACTCTGAGAATTATTTTTATTTTTATTTTTTTTAAACCCTTACCTTCCATCTTGGAGTCAATACTGTGTAGTGGCTCCAAGGCAGAAGAGTGGTTAAGGGTAGGCAATGGGGGTCAAGTGACTTGCCCAGGGTCACACAGCTGGGAAGTGCCTGAGGCCAGATTTGAACCTAGGACCTCATGTCTCTAGGCCTGGCTCTCAATCCACTGAGCTACCCAGCTGCCCTTCTCCCACCCCCTGAAAATTTTTAATGTTTCAGTGTAAATTTGGAAGGTCTCTAGCAGAGCATTTCAGGATTCTATACTTGGACCTATATGTTGTTCGAACTGATTTCTCACTAACTCAAATAAAGTCAAAGAGGGGATGCTTATCAAATTTGCAGATGACATAGTATTGATAGGAACAAGTTAACATGTTAAATGACAGAGTATGGACTCAAAAAGATGTTTTAGACTGGAACTCTGGGCTCAATCTTTTTTATCTGGACCTGTGATTTCATCTATGTAAGAATTTCCAGTTTGGAAACTCTCTCCACTAAAGCAACTCATTTTTAACTTTTCCTTACAGTAGCCAAGAGTTTCCTAGAGTACTAAGAAGCTACTTGACTGTGGATACAATTATTATGTGTTCAGTTCTCTATTCATTACATCATTCTACCAAATCTAAGAAGATTAAACATAAGAGGGATAAATGCAAAGTCTTCTACTTGCTTAAAAAAAAATCAACTTTTCAAGTATAATATGGAGGAAGTGGATAAAGTTAGACATAAGTTCACTAGAAAAAAGTTCTCGGGTTTTAGTGACTATAAGTTTAAAATTAAATACAAAAATATTTATAGCAGCATTTTTTAGAGAAGCAAAGAACTGGAAAAAAGTGGGTGCCCAACAATTGGGAAGTGGCTATACAAACTGTGGCATATGAATGCAACAGAAAATTACTGCGCTAGGAGAAATAATGAATATGAAAAATAACTCCCACCTCACCTGTGAAGAAATCCAGGTCAGTTATGCCCTGGAGCTTTGGAGGATTGGAGGGGAGGGAGTGAGAAAAGAGGTTAAAACCATTAGGCACCCCATTTGAGGAAAGACACTGCTCATCTGGAGAGCATCCAGAAGAGAGCCATCAGAATCATAGTCAAGGGCCTTGAGATCAAGGTGTATGATGAGAAGCCAAAGGAGATGGGGATGTCAGAGAAGACATGGGGAGAACGAGAGCTGCCTTCGAAAGTCTGAAAAGCCATCACATGGAAGGAAAATTAGGCTTGTTTGGCTTAGCCTCAGAGGAGAGAAGCTGCAAAGAGGCAAATTTAGGCTCTCTGTGAATGGGAGTAGCCATTAGCAGTCAGATCTATCCCAATGGTGAGGGGCTGCCTCGAAGGAGAGGGACCTCCTCCTCACTGGAGCTCTTCAGACTTTTCTTATTTGGGTGAAATGAGGATCAGATTAGATAATTCTGTGATTCAGAGGCCAGGGTTCTGATTACAGTATGTACTCTTTTTTTAAAAACTCTTACTTTTTATTGTAGTATCAATTCTTTTTTTTTCTTTCAATTGTTTTAGAACCTTTACCTTCTGTTTTAGAATTGGTTCCAAGGCAGAAGAGTGGCAAGGACTGGGCAACTGGGGTTAAGTGACTTGCCCAGGATCACACAGCTAGAAAGTATCTGATTTGAACCCAAGTTCTCCAGACTCCAGGCCTGGCACTCAATCCACTGTGCTACTTAGTTGCCCCCTACAGTATGTATTCTTCTATCTTCTTTAGCCAGGCTATTGGAATCTAAAATTCTTGAGAAATCTCCCTGGGGACCCATCTCCCAGGCTCCACGATGTCTGGCTAGAGAACCACTGGGGCAGCAAGAGAGGCCTCCGTGAATTCCTGACCCTTGAAAGCTGACTGGAATGACACTGGGAACCACACTAGGAGTGGATCATTATGACTATGACTAATCCATCACCAAGTCAGGAGGTTTTAGCCTCCCTTCCCACTGACCTGGATCTCTTCACGAGTGAGGTGGGAAGTATTTAGAGTACAATCAGAAGGGCGTTCCCAGGTCCCCTGGAAAGTCTGCAGGTGGAAGTAGAAGGCAGTTCCATCCTTCATTCGATGCTGGACCCAGAAGAGCTTCTTTCCTAAAAGGGAGCCATGGAGAAAAGGGAGCAGGGAGAGAGAGATCTGAAGAGACTGGGGAGGAGAGGAAGGCTAAGAAGGAGGAATGGGAATAAAGGTGGGGAGAAGGACTGATACCTGCTTGTTTCTTCCTTGCCATGGTATCCTGCAATACTTTCTGGTAGCCACTGGCACATTCTGTGACCACCCCATAGAGGGCTACAGCTGGGTTGTGTAATACTCGTTCTGTCTGGGCAGACTTCCCCTCCTTGATGGCTTGATTGATGGCAGCCACTCCAAGCGCCACTGGAGTGAACATGAGGATAAGGAAGAGAGAAGTCAATATATTTCTGGGAAGCTTTTCCCCAAGGACCATGCTGCTCTGGGAGAGGGGAGGGAGAAGTGGGATGGAGAAGAGGAGACACAGCGAAATGGGAATGGGATGGTCTAAGGGCAGGACACCATCAGACACTGTCAGGGATCCCCGAAGGAAGCCAGTGTTGGACTAGATTAGGAAGGAGGGCAGAAATGGAAGTGGATGGATAAAGGAAAACAAGACATCCCAAGAAGAAAGAACAACTATGATAGGGTCACACAGTGAAGGAAGGGTAGGGAAAATGGAACTGGTTTCCCTGAATGGAGTAGAGAAGCCAAGTTGGAGAGTTGGCAGGAAGCAAGGGGGAGGGTCATGGAGGGGAGAAGCCTTGATTCACTGAAACTCAGGCTCTGCCTTCCAGGAGCTGACAAAACGGGTGGTGTTATCCAAAGCACAGGATGCAAAGGACACACTTCAATAGAAAACAGGTGTCAGTTTGTGTACTGCCTTTACTATAATCTTACCTCATAGCTTGCCCCCCGCCTCCCTTTTTTTCTCCCTTACTTTATATCTTAGTAGCAACTCTAAGACAGACAGGCAAAGGCTAGGGAAACAGGGTTAGATGACTTGCTGAGGATCACATAGCTAGGAAGAGTCTGAGGCAAGATTTGAAACCAGATTCTCTCAACCCCAGACCTGGCATTCTATACACTGGACCACTTAGCTGCCCCCTCATAGCCTTTCATACAGTCTATCCTTCAGCCAAGCTGGACTAACTCCCCGCCCCCAAATAGGCCTCATGTTCCTTGGGCTTTAGACTCACATTATTCTTACATGTTCATAACTCTCTTCCTCTATCAGTTTACCTGCTGAATCAGTCAATCAATAAGCATTTATTAAGTGCCTACTATGTGCCAGGAACTCTGTGCTAAGTGCTGAATCTCCATCCTCAGACATCACTTCTGTAATACAGTCTTCATTTACGCCCCCCAACAGTAATAACTATTTCTATGGCTTTATATAGTACTTGTAGGTAGACAGAGACAGACAGGCAGACAGAGAGATAGAAAGATAGATAGATGGCTAGAGATATAGACAGACAGATGGATAGAGAGATAGACAAACAGAAAGATAGATGGATAGATAGACAGATAGAAAGATAGATAGATAGATGGCTAGATAGAAGGAAGAAAGGGAGAGACTTCTTTCTAGCCTCCTGTATGATTATCTTCTATATATCCTTGGCACATACCAATGATGCAAGAGGAGGTCAGGGGAGACAAGTGAGGCAGCAGGGAGGGGGTGAGTACAAAAAAGTATCTCTCCAATAGCTGGGTAGCACAGTGGATAGAGCACCAGGCCTTATGTCAATAGGAACTAGATTCAAATTTGTCCTCAAACACTTCCTGGCTGTGTGGCTCTGGGCAAGTCACTGAACCCCAATGGCCTAGCCCTTGTCTCTCTTCAGTCTTAGAACTGATACTAAAACAGGGCAGTTAGATGACTCGGTGGATAAAAAGCCAAAACTGGAGACTAGAGGTCCTGGTTTCAAATTTGACCTCCAGACATTACCTAGCTGAATGACCCTGGACAAGTCACTTAAACTCAATAAATTAGCCCTTATTGCTCTACTGCCTTGGAACCAATACTTAGTATTGATTCTAAGACTGAAGGTAAAGGTTTTAAAAAATAAGAAGCTATTAAGACAGAAGGAAAGGGTTAAAAAAAAAAAAAGATTCTCTCATCCTTTTGACCATCAAATGGTCCTTTCTATAATCTAGCCAATAAATCTGCTATGTCAGCCTGCCTCTTCTCAGGAGGTGGGCAGAGAAAGAGGGATAGAATGGGCTATGAATAAGGATAATGCCCTTATCCTTCTTACTCTTCAGAGCTGCTTCTGTCTCCTGATTAGCTTTGGCCACTCCCTGGCGGATCTCTTCCAACCATAGCATGGCTCCAGGGTCCCCTGTTACCTAGAGTGGAGGGAGAGAAGAAAGATGTTAGGGGCCAGTCTGGACTCCCAATGTTACCACAAGAATTTTCCTTCCCTCCCTAAGAGGCACCTGGACCTCCTAAGCGGCATCCCCGCCTCCTCTCATCTACTCTACCCACTGCCGACAGAATCCGTATCCCCTTAAAGGGTTCAGCACTTTGATCAGCAATTCGTCAAAGAGAAAGCAAACATTATGAATGATTACTTGAAAAAGTGTTCAGTAAAAGCCAAAGGTCATATTCATCAAAATGGCAAAAATAAATAACAGTGATAAAAGGCTTTGTAAGCTGGTGGTTTGGGGAGATGGATGCCCTTGGACATTGCTGGCAACTATGTAAATGAAGCAAATTTCCTGGAGAGCAATCAGAAAGCCTATTCATACTGGAAGGTATGGGCTCAGAATTGGGACAGTCATATTCAAATTCTGTCTTCTACTAAGTGATCCTGGGCCAGTCACTTAGTCTCCATTTTCCCATCTGTAGAATAAGAACAATGATACTTGCATTGCTTATTTCACAGATTATGAGGAAAACTATAATCAATCAATCAAGAAGCATTTAGGCATTTTACTCTGCACCAGGCACTGTGCTAGGTGCTAGAGAGATAGAGACAAAAATGAAACAGTCTCTGCCCTCGGGGAACTCAAGTCCTATCTGGGGAGACAACAAGGTCCCATCAAAGACACAAGAGTTGAACGATCCTAGGAAAGTCACCTTTGCCTGCCTGAGTCTCCTCAACTATAAAATGGGAATAATAATAGCACCTGCCTCTCAGGGATGTTAGGAGAGAATTTTTGTAAAGCACTCTGCAAACCTTAAGGCACTGTAAAAATTCTAGCCATTGCTATTATTTTCTTTTTTATTATGATGTGTCAGAGGTAGTTCTCAAAGTAGGTCTTTTAGTTTCTCAAAATCCTCTTCACATTCTATCTACTATTTCAGGGTTGCTTCTCTATAAAGATGTGTAGAGGGCAGCTGGGTGGCTCAGTGGATTGAGAGCCAGGTCTAGAGATGCGAGATCCTGGGTTCAAGTCAGGTCTTAAGGTACTTCCTAGCTTTGTGACACTGGGAAAGGCACTTAACCCCCCTTGCTTAGCCCTTACTACTCTTCTGCCGTAGAACCAATACCATATATTATTGGTTCTAAGACAGAAGGAAAGGGTTTAAAAAATAACAATATAATTAAGACGTTTATAGCTATGCTATTTGTAATATGGGAAAACCCTTAAACTGAGTAAATGCTCAACAGCTAGAGAATAGCACATCAGTAGATCAGGTCACCATACAGAGAAGGAAAAATCTACACAGACACACAGCAGTTTTAGGACGCCCTCTGTGTATATGTAGAGGGATCTCATATTTTGTATAGATAGGAAAGTAGGTGTATAGATCACTAGTTATTCACAGTCACTGGATTGCCTCTTTTTGGCATTAATGAGGCTAAATTTCCCCTCTATACACACACACACACACACACACACACACACACACACACACACCCATGCACAAATGCGTTCCAGGTTCAAATACTGCTTCTGTCCCTTAATATCTGTGTGATTTTGGGCAAATCATTTAACTTCCTTGGACCCCAGTTTCCTCATCTGTAAAATTAAAGAATGGGATTAGATGGTTTCTGTAGCCTCTTCTAGATCTAAATCTATGATCCTGTAATTTCTACAAAATCAAACATTTATTCTATAAAGTAAAACATTTCTAGAATTAGGATTATATAAGGGAAAAAGACTTGTACAAAAATATTTATAGCCACACTCTTTGTGGTGGCAAAAAATTGGAAAATGAGGGAATGTCCTTCGATTGAGGAATGGCTGAACAAATTGTGGTATATGCTGGTGATGGAATACTATTGTGCTCAAAGGAATAAAGAACTGGAGGAATTCCATGTGAACTGGAATGATCTCCAGGAATTGATGCAGAGCGAAAGGAGCAGATCCAGGAGAACATTGTACACAGAGACTGATATACTATGGTAAAATCGAATATAACATACTTCTCTACTAGCAGCAATGTAAGGATTCAGAGCAAGGCTGAGAGACTTATGAGAAAGAAAACTAGTCAAATTCAGAGGAAGAACTGTGGGAGGAGAAACACAGAAGAAAACAACTGCTTGAATACATGGGCTGATGGGGATATTATTGGGGATGTAGACACTAAACAATAACTCTAGTCCAACTATCAATAATATGGAATTAGGTCTTAATCAATGATACATGTAAACCCCAGTGGAATTGTATGTCGGCTATGGGGGGTGGGGGGTTTGAGAAGAGGGAAAGAACATGAAACATGTAAATAGAATTCAAAACAAAAAAATAGAATTAGGATAATATTTATTAATATTCAAGCATATAATCAATAAGGATTGAAAAGAGGTTTTAAAGCATGGATTCTTAATTAACCTGGAGCTTGTAAACTGGGATAGGAAAAAAAATTACATTTAGCATTTCCTTCAATTATTAATTTAAAAAAACCAAACCAAACAAACCTTATCTTAAAAAAAAGCACCATACCTTCTTAGTATATTCTATTAGTAAATTCTAAGACAGAAGAGCAACAAGGGCTAGGCTACTGGGGGTTAAGTGACTTGCCTAAGGGCACATGGCTAGGAAGTTTCTGAGACCAGATTTGAGCCCTCCAGATTCCTGGCCTGCTGCTCTATTTACTGTGCTACCTAGCTGCCCAAACAAACCTTATTCTAAGAAGGCTTTACCAGACTAACAAAAGTTTTCATGAAACAAAAAAAGGGTAAGAATCCCTGTTTTTAGAGTGAAAAAAAAATTTTTTTTTAACCCTTACCTTCTGTCTTGAAGTCATTACTGTGTATTGGCTCCAAAGCAGAAGAGTAGTAAGGGTAGGCAATGGGGGTCAAGTGACTTACCCAGGGTCACACAGCTGGGAAGTGTCTGAGGCCAGATTTGAACCTAGGACCTCCTGTCTCTAGGCCTGGCTCTCAATCCACTGAGCTACCCAGCTGCACCCTAGAGTGAAATTTTTTGAGAGGAATGAATGAAGAATTTGAAACAAATAGTAGTTTAGCTTCAGAAGACCTAGATTCAAAATACTTATTGGATATGTGATCCTAGGCAAATCACTTAATATTCCCTAAGCCTCAGTTTTCTGATGTGTAAAATGGGGATAATAACACCACATACTTGCAGGATTGTAGTGAAGAAAGCTTTTTGAACACCTTAAAGCACTGTAGAAGTATGAGTTATCATTACTTGAATGTTTAAATATTTTTTAATTATAATGTTCAATATTCATTGGATTCTTTTTGCAGTAAAGTTCATATAAAAAAGAAAAAAGAAATTTGTGTTAAAAAAAATTCTTCCCTCCTCAAGAACCTATAATGGCTCTTTATTGCCTGTTGGATCAGGTCCTAACTCTTGTGTTTGGCTTCAACATTTCTATCCTGAATCACCTCCTCTAGGCCCCAAATATCTCTCAGGAAAGAACACTTTAGAATAGGGACTTCAGGCTGGGTCAGGCTCCTCCCCTGAACCCTTTTAAGCCATTCCCTCTGCTTGTAATGCTCCCTAACTCCTATCATCTTCTGCTTGGCTCAATCCTTTATCCTTCTCTACCCTGCTCTTTAAACAGCCTCCTTCTCCTCTGAGAAGCTCCCCCAGACTGCTTCCACTGGCTCCACTCCTTCCTCTGATATCCAAGTGGCTTCTGGAATTACAGGATGGAGAGACTTTAGAGATCCTTTATTCCAAGCCCTTCATTTCCCAGATGAGAAAACAGATGTGATGGGAAGATGAGTGATTTACCCAAGTTCATACAAAAAGGTAGCAAAGCTAGGATTCGAATCCATGACACCAGGCTGCTTTCCAGTCTCTTGTCTATCCTTTGAGTATTCCTTCCTCCCTCTTTATTCTCCCGAGGCCTACAATAGGGCACTGTCTATAGTGAATGCTCAGTCCTTATTGTCAAATGACCCAGATAATCCTTTATTTACTTATCTTTATTTAAAACATCTTTATTTATCTCACTAAATATTTCCCAGACACTTGTAAAAATTTTTTCAACATTCATTTTTTTAAGATTTTGAGTTCAAATTCTCTCCCTCTTATCTTTCTTCACTCCTTGAGAAGGCAAGCCATTTGATATCAATTATATACACAAAGTCACGTAAAACATATTTCCATATCAGCCATGTTACAAAAACCCCAAGAAAAATAATCTCAATCTCTCTCTCTCTCTCTCTCTCTCTCTCTCTCTCTCTCTCTCTCTCTCTCTCTCTCTCATTTTTTATCATGTGACCTAGATAATTCTTTTTTTTTTTTTTTTTTTTTTTAATTTAAACCCTTATCTTCCGTCCTGGAGTCAATACTGTGTATTGGTTCCAAGGCAGAAGAGTGGTAAGGGTAGGCAATGGGGGTGAAGTGACTTGCCCAGGGTCACACAGCTGGGAAGTGTCTGAGGCCAGATTTGAACCTAGGACCTCTCGTCTCTAGGCCTGATTCTCCATCCTCTGAGCCATCCAGCTGTCCCCTCCCAGATACTTCTTAAGCCTACCTGGGCCTTCCTTCTCTTGGCTGCCGTCAGGATATGGTGGTACCTGGGGCCGACAGGCAGGGTGACATGATCCAGGCCAGCAGAGGGCAACAGCAGGGCCGTCAAGGTCTTCTCTGGGTTTGCCTGGTTCAGGGCCTCATTGATGAGACTGACCGCCAGGATCTCTGGTGGAACAGGAAGAGTCACTGAGGAAGGAGAGCTCTTAAGGCTGCATTCTGGGAACAGAACTCACAGCAAAGAAAAGCGCAGAGACCAGCACTTGGGGTTGGTTAGTATGACCCTGCCCCAGCCCCCATGCACAATCCATCCCATTGACTCACGCTCTGTCTCCTCCTGGACCTGGCCATTGACTTGGCTCACGGTGGCCTGCAAGTCATTCCAGCTCAGGAAGGCCCCAGCCACACTCCGCTCCTGCTGCAGCCTTCCCAGAGCATCGAAATAACTGGGGATTAAGCAAGGATGAGCTAAGTTGGAAGGTTTGGGATCTCCTAGCTCTTATGCATCAAGAGAGATGGAGGATTTTACCTCCCAATGAGAAATGAGGGATCCAAGAAGAGGCTAAGAACAATAATAGCTGGAATTTTATCTAAGTTACAAAATGATTTCTCTACAACAACTCCATGCAAGTATTGGCATCCTTATTTTATGGACTTCATAGCTACTGAGTATCAGAGCCAGAGGCAGCTTGTCCTGGAGTCAGGAAGACCTGAGTTAAAATCCAGTCTCAGATACTTCCTGTGTGACCTTGGGTAAGTCACTTAACCTTGATATGCCTAAAGGGCAGCTAGGCAACTCAGTGGGTAGGGTGCTGAGCTGGCCTGGCCTGGGGCAAATCACTTGACCTCTGTTTGCTTTAATTCCCTGGAGAAGGACATGGCAAGCCACTTGAGTATCCTTGCTAAGAAAACCCCACGGACAACATGGCCCACAGGGTCATAAAGAGTCAGACACTGAACAGCAGTAATAACGAGTGTCAGAGCCAGGATGCGAATACAAGATCCATCATCTTTCCACTGTGCCACCAGATCCTCCATCAGGGGAACCATCAGATTCCACCTCTTCTTCACAAGCCAGGACCATCCTCCAGGCTCCTTGAGGGGAAGAAGGTGACTTCCTGCTGGAACAGAGCTGTCTAGACGCCAAGCCTAATGAAGAAGCTCATCTCCTACGTCATAGACAGCGGACTTCTCCTGGGACAGGGACTCCTTCTGAACCTCGCTTTCTTGGTGCAGGGACCCGCTCTTCCATAGCTTCCTCCCCTTTCCACTCACCAGGCTGGCCAGACCAGCCTCCTTGACATTCCTCTCAAAGGATGCTTTCATCTCTCATCTCCGTGCCTTTGAAATGTTTACACCCGGTGCCCCACCACTGCAGACCTTGGGTCCTAGAATCCCTTGTGCTTTTCAAAACTCACTTTCTCTGGAAAGTCTTTCCTAATGCCCCCAGCTCTTAGTAACACTCCCTCTCTCGGAGGAGGCTTGCATTGATTTCTGCATACATTTGTATATGCACATGCTGTGTTTTTCTCTCTATCCTCCCCTCAAATTCCATGCAAGCCCCTTGAAGGTAGGAACTCTCTCTTAGCCTTTTAGTCAGCACATAGCACGTTGCTTAGCACCTACAAAGTATTTAATGTTTTTTTTTTTAATTTTTTTTTAAACCCTTAACTTCTGTGTATTGACTTATAGGTGGAAGAGTGGTAAGGGTGGGCAATGGGGGTCAAGTGACTTGCCCAGGGTCACACAGCTGGGAAGTGTCTGAGGTAGGATTTGAACCTAGGACCTCCTGTCTCTAGGCTTGGCTCTCAATCCACTGAGCTACCCAGCTGCTCCCCAGTATTTAATGTTTTTAATGCTTATTGATGGATGGATCTGCAAAATGGGTCCAATAACATTTGCATTATTTATCCATTAGGCATTTAATAAATGTTTACTGATTGATGGATCATTTGTGAAATAGGTCTAATAACATTTGTACTATCCACTTCACTGAGCTTTGTACAATCAGGGTCCCTTTGGGACTGTGGCAGCTGTGCGGGTCCCTGCACCAAGAAAGCGAGGTTCAGAAGGAGTCCCTGTCCCAGGAGAAGTCCGCTGTCTATGGCGTAGGAGATGAGCTTCTTCATTAGGCTTGGAGCCTAGACAGCTCTGTTCCGGCAGGAAGTCACCTCCTTCCCTCGAGGAGCCTGGAGGATGGTCCTGGCTTGTGAAGAAGAGGTGGAATCTGATTATTCCCGATTGTACACTTTGTAACCCTTAAAAGTGCCACAGAAATCAACTGTTTTTATTTCAGCTGCCCGTTCCTCTCCTGTGCCCAAGGCTTTTACGATTCTCTGCCTTGCTTACCGTTGGGCATTCTCTCCATCCACGTCAGCCAGACCCAAAGCTGGGCTCGACAGACTGCTCCAGAAGCCCCCAGCATCCCCTGCCTCCAGGTACCGATTAATCAGAGCAACAGCAGAGAGCATCTCCAAAGCCACAAAGAGTTCCTCTTGAGCCAATTCCTAAGAGAGAAGCATGGAAGTCCCCCTGACACATCTGGAGGCTTAGAGATACCTTCCCCTACCCTAACTGATAGGAGTCAGAACCTGAGTTCAAATCCTGCTCCAGGGATTACTAGCTATGTGACCCTGGGCAAGTCACTTAACCATTCAGTTTCCTCATCTATAAAATAAGGATACTAGCCCCTACTTCTCAGGGTTCTTAAGGAAATAAAAAATTAAAACAAGTAAAAAAAAAGTTAACACAGGTAAAGTGCTTTGAAAATTTTGGTGTTATATATAAATGACAGTTATTACTATTATACAACCTTATATCTCACTAACTCATACTCCATTTTAAATATATACTGCACACTGACTCTTTCTCTCTCAGTTCAGGAATTAAGATAAGTATCCCCAAAGCTGGCCCAACCTGCTCCTATCCTTTCCCATTATCTGATGTTCCCTACCCTTCTGGCCTTCAGTTAGAATGCTCTGGATCAAACACCTCATCCATCAGGATCCATAAATCCTAGCTTTCCCCACCCTTCTTTTCTTCAAAAAGGTTTCAGAGACTTATTTGCCTCTGTTCCCCCCCACCCCCGATACCCCCACTCTTTTGCTAGCCCCTACCATGGGGCATCTAGAACCCTGGCCGGCCGCCCCTGGCTGATCTTATTCCCGGGTCTGTGCTTTGGCAGTGTGGACTCGCCCTCCAGGCCTGGGGCTGACCCTTTTCTTTCCTTCTGATGTTACCTTAAAGCCCAGGGCAGGATGCTGGCATTAGATCAGGGATTTGAGATCAGGGAGATTTCTGTCCTAATAATGGGCAGAAGACCAATGGGGAAGGAGGGAAGGACCCTAAGAGTATCCATAATCTCTCCAGTTGTCAGGAGAGCCTGGGTCCCTTCTCCTGTGACTCACTCTTTCCTGTTGACGCTGAATCAAAGTCAGTTCCTGCTGGTACATGGATGCAGCAAAGGGGTACACCTCAGGCAGCTGGGCTTCAGGACACATGAGCTCCTTCACTGTGTCGGCAGCCAGCCCTCTCCGGATGGCCCTATTGATCCGCCCCACAGCCTGGAGCACTGGGAGGGATGGAGAAAAATCCATTCAGCAAAGTGTCTGCCCTCCTCCCTACCCCATGTGGCAGCATTAAGCAATTAAAGAAACCCAAACACTCATACCAAAGGACCCAACAATCCCACTTCTAGGATCAAACCTTGAGGATGTTGTTAAGTAGGGAAAGGGAACTTTCAGGACAAAAACAAAGATAATTGCTTTATTTGTAATGGTGGGAAGCTGGAAACAACCTATATGTTTTCCCAATGGAGAATTGATGAATAAATTATGATATATCATTGCAAATGGTATATGATTTTGATGTTTAAAAAATGATAGGTATGATGACTACAAAGAAACAGGAAATGGATTACATGAAGCAACTCAAGCAGAAAATATAGTAAAAAATTTAAAAACCATATGCACTGGGACAGGTAGCTGGCTCATTGGATAGAGAGCTAGGCTTAGAGATGGGAGGTCCTAGGCTCCAATCTGACCCCAGATATTTCTTAGCTGTGTGACCCTGGGCAAGTCACTCAATCCCCATTGCCTAGCCCTTGCCTCTCTTCTGCCTCGGAACTGATACTTAGTATTGATTCCAAGACAGAAAGTGAGGGTTTAAAAAAATGAAGCAAAACATATGAACTGACTGTGGCAATGTTTTAAGAAAACATAGTAGCATTGTGGCTTGATACAAAAAGCATTAGAACTAGACTTGAAATCAAAAGATCTCTGTTCAAATTTCAGCTCTAGCACTTACTTGCTATGTGAGCAAGTCTCTTTAGCTCTCTAAGCTCAGTTTCTTCATCCGTCAAAAGGAGACAACAACACATACTACCCTACCTCGTGGGGGCTGTGATGCTGACAGTGATTTGTAAATCATAGAAACATCAGTTATAGTTTTCTAAAAAATCACAACAGAACCTTATTTTCTACACAGAGACAGAAAAGAGAGCAGAAGGAGATAGATCATAAATTAATCACTAGGCTCCTTACTGATTTGTAGAACAAACTAGAAAGATAGATTGGCAGATGAGGGAGAAGGGAAGGAGGGTGCCCATGGGCAACCAGGTACCATAGTAGTGATGGGAGGAGGTGGTGTGGGGTCAGATCATTTGGAATTGAGTGTCGCAGGTCTCTGAACTCAGAAAGCCTTGCCGCTCAGTTAAAAAAGGTCTGAGCTCTTATTCTTAGCACCATAAAGTAATGATTTCCTCACTGTCATGAGAGCGAAGTGGAGGAAGAAAATTGATGCACAGGCCAAAGCAGAAAAGGAAAAAAAAAGGAAAAAGGAGGGCCAAGTCACTTGGCCATGCTGGTCTTAGAGGCCTCAGGAGCAGAGACCAAAGCCCAGACTCCTTCACTGATCATGGTAGCAGCCTTCAGAAGGAGTCTCCCTTTGAATGACTCTCTCAGCTCAGATCCAGGACTCTTCATTCTACATCTGATAAAAGTCTCCCTCTTGTCACCATCTGCCTCCTCCCATCTTTTAGTGCAAGGTCTACCTGCATGAAATAAATTTGCCTGACTGCATGCCAAAGACCTTCTTGTCACACTGGGCTGATTTTGTCTTCTTAGCGGTTATGTGACAACTGTATAATAAATCCTCTCTACCTTTTTTTTGGTTTAGGGGGAAGAGAGAAAAAAAATGGTAAAGAAAATGGACCCTTAATCCTGATTGCCTAGCCTTTAACATTCTTCTGTCTTAGAGCTGATACTAAGATAGAAGATAAGGGTTAAAAAAAAAAATCACCAAAGGGGTTCAAGAGCCTCTGGAGTTAAATGAATAGGAGAGTGATGGAGTCAGAAAAAAGAAAAAGAAAAAGGTCCGAACTTGCTCTCTTAGGCTAGGGGGTAGATTATCAGCAGAGTAGATTCCATAGAAAGTTCTCAGCAAGGCCTCCCAGTTTAGGGCTGTCCTAGAGCAAACTAGTGGGCAAAAGTGCTGCCCTATCAAGATGAGCAATCGAACAATGAACAAATATTTATTAAGGACCTACTGTATGCTTGGCACTAGAGATACAAAGAAAAAAAGGAATAATTTCTTGAGACTACATGAATATTATTAAGTATTTATAGAACATATAAAAAATAAGTCTATTTTGGGGGGAGGGAGAGCCCTGGGAGCTGGAAGAGGGAGGAAGTGTCCATGGAGAAGGTAGTACTTGAGTCTTGAAGCAACAAGAGGTGGAGGAAGGGAAGGAACACATTTCAGAAAGAGAAGAGAGAGTATGTATGTGTGCATGTGCACACACATAGGCATTCGTAAGTAAGCCAATTTAACTGGTCTAGAAGAGTGAGGAGAAGGGGAAGAATGACCAATAAGTCTGCAAAGGTCAAGGCCAGGTGGTGAGGGCCTTAAAAACCAGGCAAGGAGTAGCTAGGTAGCACAGTGGATAGGGCACCAGGTCTGGAGTCAGGAGGTTCAAATCTGGCTTAGACACTTCCTGGCTGTGACTGAGCAAATCACTTAATCCTGGTTGCCTTGCTCTTGACATTCTTCTGTCTTAGAACTGATACTAAGACAGAAGGTAGGGGTTTTAAAAAAAAAGTCAAGTAAAGAAGTTCAAGAAACTTTGGAGGGGAGTGATAGGGTCAGGCCTACACTGGGGGAAAAAAATCACTCTGGAAGCTGGGGAGAGTACAGATTAGAGGGAGAAAACTGAGGCTGAGAAACCAATTAAGAGGTCATTACGATAATGTAGAGAAGAGGTGATAGAGGAGGGCCTGAACTAGGGTTGGTTGTGTGAGTAGGTGGAGAGAGACAGGGATGGATTGGACAGATGTGGAGACTGAGACAAGATCTGACAAATGAACAGATATCTGGGACCAAAGAAGATTTAGGAGTCAAGTAAAAGATTCTTGAGAATAATTACAGCTAGATTGAGTCAAGCAGAATGTGTTAGCCAGTAGAATTGATTTGATTTTTTAAAAAACCTTTACCTTCTGTTTTAGAATTAATACTAAGTATCAGTTATAAGGCAGAAGAGTAGTAAGGGTTAAGCATTGGGGGGTTAAGTGACTTGCCCAGGGTCACGAAGCTAGGAAGTGTCTGAGGCCACATCTGAACCCAGATCTTCCTGACTCCAGGCCTAGCTGCTCCTACCCAGTAGAATTTAAAGCATCGTTTTTTATCTGTTGGTCTACTACACATTTTTTACCAATATACATAACTTTTTACCATCAAATATTCTCAGTTCTCAAAACCTATAAACTTTAAAACCTGACCTCTCTCTTTCCTTCTCTTGCCCCCAGTCCCTATGCCTTGGACCACTGAAAGTCAGTAAGCTAAGACTTTAGAAGGAAAAACAATCCAAGAAAATGCAGAGATTTTACTGTTCCCACAGTATGGTTTGAGTTAGGAAATACTGTTTTAAAATCCAGAAGGTATCAAACTGTTTCTAAGCATTTGATTTCTTTTCGATATTGCTACAGATTACATCTCAATGTTTATTCATTTCCTATAAAGAAATGAATCTGGAGGCAGCTGAGTGGCTCAGTGGATTGAGAGCCAGACCTAGAGACGGGAGGTCCTAGGTTCAAATCTGACCTCAGACACTTCCCAGCTGTGTGACCCTGGGCAAGTCACTTAACCCACATTGCCTACCCCTTACCACTCTTCTGCCTTGGAACCAATACACAAACAAAAAACAAGAAAAGAAATGAATCTTCTTATTCAATTTCTTATAAAGAGGTTAACAAACAAGTACTTAAATAAATATGTATTATATAATGTCATAATTTATACATAATAACATTATGCTTCATATATAATTTATACATAATCATAATAATATATCTTTATATGACAGTCAAAGCGATAAGAAAAGTCTACCTTACTGAGCAGTGGGAAACTGTATTGGTGAAAGGGGTGCCCCACCAATAATCAATCATAATGGCCCTTCTAGGCATATTAGTGATTTCTTAGAAGGCAAATAACCATTTATATTTGGACTGGACAATGTACTTTGCTTCGTTGCTCAGTTTAGTTGCAGAAGCTAAAACCAACAGCAACTACTGGAAAGAAGATATAATGCCCAGGAGAAAGTAATCCATTCCTAAGGGCTGTGCATGCCTTATAAATCCAAACCTGTTTTAGTAATAAGCAAACAGCATGGCCCCCAATTCCTTAAACGCACTTTCTGAAATAGTCTTCTAAGCAAGACCAAGCAGTTCAGAAATGAGGTACGTTCCATGTAGGTGAGAGCTGCCACTCTATAAGGGTAACCAGTCTAAAAGGGGTCTGGGGGTGTGGGGTAGGTGATGACCTTCAGAGAATCGACAACCAGTCTAGTCCTCCACTATGGGGAAACTTACTAGCAAGTTCTTGATCGCCTTTAGCATTAGCTGCAGCCACACCAGCCTGGATCTCATCCTTCTCCAGGAGCTCTGCCAGGCCCAGCTCCTTTAAGAGAGAAAAGATACCCCAAGAGATATGATAGTTATCTGCAAACACGTGATATCCACCCTCGTTAGACTGTAAGCAACTGCCAGTGACTGTCACTTTTTACCTTGGCATCCTCAAAACCTAACAGTGTTTTGTATACAGAAGGTGCTTAATAAATGTTTGTTAAATAGAATAGGAGTGATCTATCCTAGGGATGGGAAAGGCAGAAAGCAGAGAAAGGATCTTGTAAGACAGGGTTCCTTGCAGCCAGGTGGGATTCCCTCCCCTCTCCTCAGACTTACCAGAGCTTTCTGTTCTCTGTCTAAACTCAGCTGCTCCAGGTACCAGTCACCAAAATCCCTCCTCACTCCACGAAGGCCCAAAGCTGAGTCATAGAGGGCTTCCAGCAAGGCCTCCGAGTTCTGTTTTTCCAGAGATTCATCAATGGCCTCCAGAGCTCCATGAACTAAAAGAAATTCAGTTTGAGGTTTGGGCAATTTAAGAGGGTCAAAGGGCCCCAGGATGCCCTCAAACTCATTGTCAATAACCAAAATCATCTGAAGCTGGTAGCATTCTGACTACTCCTCTCTGCTCCAGAACCTGCAAAGGTTTCATACTGTTTTATCCATTTGGGGACCTTCTTTCCATCAGCCTCTGCCTCTCCATCTCAGTGAATGTATTTTAGTACCCTCTTACCTCAGGCTCTGCTCCAATCAGGCAAATTTATGCCTCTTCCCTACTTAGAGGAACACTTTTGACTGAATTGTTTCCTCCCAAACACTTCTCTTTCTCAACATCTCTTCCCCAACTCTTCCTTCCCAGCTCTAGCTCATATATCCCTATTTCAGGAAGTCTGCCTAGATTGAAACCAGCCTAGCTGCACTCCCTTGTATCTTCACTCCCATCATCTGGCACTGATTTCTGCTGAGGACTTTCAGGCTAAATCATGTTTCTTTTTATTTTGGTCCTCAGTATTTGTCTCAAATGGCAACTCATTAAGGACAGGGATTAGTCTTTTAACAGTACACAGTTTCCATTTGCTACAGAAAAAAGATTATGAAGGCTTCATTCTCATATGTTCTAGCTTAGGAAGGTGGGAGAGGGAGAGAATGGATTAAAGAAAAGGTGTTGGGGGTAGCTGGGTGGCTCAGTGGATTGAGAGCCAGGTCTAGAGATTGGAGGTCCTGGGTTCAAATATGGCCTCAGATACTTCCTAACTGTCTAGCTGTGTGACCCTGGGCAAGTCACTTAACCCCCATTGCCTAGTCCTTACCACTCTTTTTGCCTTAGAACCAATGCATAATATTAATTCTAAGATGGAAGGTAGGAATTAAAAAAAAAAAAAAGAAGAAGAGGTATCAAACACAGAGACCACCTAAACCAGATTAAAATGTCATTGGGAACTAAAGAATAAAAATACAATTGTATATAAATAACATCACATTTTAAAACTAAGTCAATAGCAGGCCTAAAGGGGTCCTTCCATATGGATTAGTGACCCCTGTATCTATTTGAGTTTGATGCCACTGGACTAAAGGATGCTTCTTGTTCAGTCAGAGCTCTATGCATTGAGCCATCTAGCTGCCAAAGGATGCTAACAAGGAATTCTAGGGGGCATCTTTCACTAAATTTCATGAGTAGTGGAGGCTGGGACAACCATATGCTGAGATACGAAAAGTAGGCAATTGCCTAGGGTACAAGGGACCCTTTATATAAATACACATATCTTAAACACCAGAAAACCTCACTCTTCTTGGCTTGTAGGGATTTATTTTTACAATAAGTCAAGTTCCAATTGCTGGGTTTGTACCCCAAAGAGATCATAGATAAACAGACTTGCACAAAAATATTTATAGCCATGCTCTTTGTGGTGGCAAAAAACTGGAAAAGGAGGGTATACCCTTCAATTGGGGAATGGCTGAACAAATTGTGGTATATGTTGGTGTTGGAATACTATTGTGCTCAAAGGAATAATAAACTGGAGGAATTCCGTGTGAACTGGAAAGACCTCCAGGAATTGATGCAGAGTGAAAGGAGCAGATCCAGGAGAACCTTGTACACAGAGACCAATACACTGTGGTAAAATCGAATGTAATGGACATCTGTAATAGCAGCAATGCAATGACCCAGGACAATTCTGAGGGATTTATGGAAAGGAACACTACCCACATTCAGAGGAAGAACTACAGGAGTAGAAACACAGAAGAAAAACAACTGCTTGGACACCTGGGTTGATGAGGACATGATTGGGGATGTAGACCTGAAAAGACCACACCCATGTAACTATCAATAATGTGTAAATAAGTCTTGACTGACCACACATATTAAAACCAGTGGAAATGTGAATTAGCTACAGCTGAGGGGGTGGGGGGTTGAGGGAGTGAAGGGGAAAGTAAAAACATGACTTATGTAAGCATGGAAAATTTTTCTAAAAATAAAAAATTATTTAAAATATATATATATAAAAAGTCAAGTTCCATGTGTTACAACGAAGGCATCAATAGCACAGAAGTGGAAAGGATGCTGGATTTGTAGATTCAGAATGGGAGAAACATTTAGACATCATCTGATCCAACACCTCTATGATCAGAATCCAAATTCTTTCATCCTCTTACCATTGACTTGATTGATATTGCCCTGTATCTCTGCCTGAGTCAGGTACCGGTCATAGATGTCATGGTTCTCTCCATTGTCCTGGAGGTACTAAGAAGAAGATGGAAATGTTAGAGGAGTCAACTTGAAACAAGGCCTCCCATTACTTTTCTTCTTCCTTCATTCCATCAGATTTCAGCTAAGTCTTCTGGCTCCTCAACTCCCACTACTCCAGGAATCTAGCCTAGTACAAAAACTGGTATTATCCTAATTTTTTACATAAAGGGAAATAAAAGGTGAGACAAAAGTTCAATATATTGCCTATAGTCAGTCACATGACTAGTAAGTTTCAGAGATAGGATTTGAACACAGAGATCTTCCTGATGCCAAATCCTGCAGTCAGTCCACTGATGCCACAGTATCATCTAGACCTTCTCATTGCTCTGCCCTCTTTCCTATATCTGTGGACCACCCAGACAAATGAATATTTCTTAAACTTTTCTGGCATGGGATTTCAGATCTCCCTCCCTCCCCAGCTTCCAACCCAGCACATGGGAACCTGAGCCTCAGGATTTCTCCTCACCCAGTTCCTGGAGTTAGCCACTTTTTCCATCTTTACTTGGGCTAGCAGCTCCTGGTAGACAGCAGCCAAGGGCTCCCGGAGGTTCCCTAACATGGCGTTGGGGTTCTTCAGTGCAGCCAGAGTGTCTTCCACTACCCCTCTCTCCACCGCTTCATTGATGGCAAGGACAGCAGCATGGACTAAAAAAGCCAGAAGTGAAGAATAAGGGTGTTGGGGGTGGGAAGGGGAATGAGGCATGAAAACAAGATCGAGGGACAAGAAGCAAACTTCAGGTGGAAGTGAACCCTGGTTGATTCTGACGATTCTCATTCCACATGGACATCATTATTCCCTTAAGACATCTATGCTAGTATGTATGTATGTATGTAGGAGATGAGGAGAACCTCATTTTTAGGATGTTTTCTCTACCCACCAAGCTGGAGTTTCCCATTCATTCAAAGCACCACTCCTATCATTCATTGTGCAAAGGTCAGCTTGCTACCTACCAGAAGCCTCGTCCACAGAAAGCTCACTAGCCAGGATGCCCCCAATCTTGCTGAATGCTGGCAGCTGCAGCCCATACTTAGCCAGCTCTGAAGTCATGTTGTTGAGTTCCTCCTCTGCAAAAAAATCACAGGTAAATTCAGGGCCCTGAAATCTCAAAGCCCCTTGTGCTGTAGGGAGGGGACCTTGCTAACTACCCTGTTAGCAATTCTTCCCTTCAGAACCAAATTCCTGGAAAGACAGGACCCTGCCCTTTGCTTCCATTTTTTCATCTCCTACTTATTTCTCAATCCCTCAAAATCTGGCTCCCAAAGCTACTCTTCAACCGAGATTACCCCCCACAACATTTCATTACCAGTCATCCTTTATCTGCTAAATTGGATGGCTTTTTTCCCATCCATCTCCTGCTTGACTCCTTAGTAGCTTTTGATGTCATCAAGCATGCTCTCCTCCTAGATATTCTCTCCTGATTCTATTCCTGACCGTCTAAACATTCTTTCATGGCCCCCTTTGCTGGATTATCACCCACCCCACTGCCCTTAAGCATAGGTCTTTCCCAGAGACCAGTCCCAGGCCCCCTGCTCTTCTCTTTCTATATTCTCTCTGTAATCTCCTCAGTTTTCATGGGTTGAATATCTCTTCAGAGATGACCCCCAAACCTATATGTCTAGTCCTATCTCTCTTTTGAACTCCAGTCCTGAGTTCCACACAGCCAACTACAGCCCCACCTAGATATTCCCCCGGCAGCTCAAACTCAACACGTCCAGCTCAATATGTCTCCTCTAAGCCCATTCTTCTTCTAAAACTTTCCTATTTCCATTAAGCATGCCATCTTTTCATCAGTCATCCAGATTCACAAACTCAGAGTGACCCATATCTTTTCCTTCTCCCTTCTTTACAACTGATCAATCGTCAAGCTTTACAACTTCTCTCTACTTTATCCCCCATCTCTATTCACATGACCACTAAGCCAGCTCAGGCCCTCATCATCGTTCACCTAGACCAGCGATGGGCAAACTTTTTAAAGAGGGGGCCAAAGGAAAGGAAATGCTCATGTCAGTTTGTTTCTAAGGCAACTCTTTCAAAGTTTCATTTATTGTATCCTACTCATTGTATTCATCAGATTAGGAATAATGTTGTACTCTGTGATAGAACATTTCAGGAGGCCCCATCTGGCCCGAAGGCTGTAGATTGCCCAATCACTGACCCAGACTATTGTAATAGCTTCCTAATTAGCTTTCTGGCATCTAATCTCTCCTCTCTCTAATCCACCTTCCAAAATAAGATTCCAGAAACAGTCATGACCATGTGGCAGCTCTGCTCAAATATCGTCAGCATCCCCTTCTTGCTTCTAGGATAAGATACAAGCTTTTTGGCCTGCCATTAATTTCCTAGACATACTTCCTAATGCTCCCTTCCACGCACCCTCCATTCCAGCCAAATTAGTCTGCTACTTACCACAAATTTGACATTCATCTTTATACAAGCTGTTCCCCAGCCCTGGAATGTATTCCTCTCCTCATATCTGCCTCCTAAAATCTCTAAATTCTTTCAAGGTTTAGGTCAAGTGCCTAAGTAGGGTCTCTGCTGATTCTATTGCTTGGTATTTATTCCTTCTCCTGTCTCAAATTATCTTATATTTGCTGATCTGTGCAATACTAAATCCCAATAGGCCTAGCCTCCCTTATACAACAAGGTCAGAGGGCAGGGATTGTTTATCTCTGCATTGCCAGTGCCTTGCACATAGTAGGAACTTAATAAATACTAACTGAATTGAATTGCTGGGTAGAGAAGGAAGTGAACCCACCTGTAAATTTTACTTTGCCATATAGGTCATGGATCTGAGGTGCCAATCCCAGTCTGAAAAGGAAGAGACTGAAAAAAAAAACAAAAAACCGAGGAGATAAAATCACGAGGGAAACTTCTTCCTTCAACCATCTTAAAGAACTAAGTGACCTTAGGCTCCCACAGTTCTCTATAACTAACCAACAGCAAAGCTTTTTGAAAGATAACTACAGAGAGGCAGCTAAGTGGCTCAATGGATTGAGAGCCAGGCCTGGAAATGGGAGATCTGCCTTTGGATACTGCCTCACTGTGACCCTGGACAAGTCATTTAACCCCAAATGCCTAGCCTTACTGTTTTTTGCCTTGGAACTGATACTTAGTATTGATTTAAAACAGAAGGTAAGGTTTTGTGTTTTTTTTTTTTTTTAAGAAAAAGAAAGGAGGGATGGATGGAAGAAAGAAAAAGGGAGAAAAAGAATGAAAGAAAGGAAGGAAAAAGAACTACAGAGAAGGCTTGAGATTTTTTCAAAGAAATAAAAAAAATTCAAGGAATATCTCTCTCTGTAATAGATTCCTGATATCCATCTGGGATGAGGGTCATTAAAAATCTATCCGGGGCAGCTAGGTAGCTCAGTGGATAAAGAGCCAGGCCCAGAGATGGGAGATCCTGGGTTCAGATCTGACCTCTGATATTTCCTGGATAAGTCACTTACCTCTCTATTTGCCTAGCCCTTGCCCATCGGTCTTAAGAGTTGTTACTAAGGCAGAAAGTAAGGTTTAGGGGTAAAAAAAATCTATCCACCACTTATACAAGGCTGACCTTACCTGAAGGTCCTGGCTCTAGTCCTACTCCTGTGGAAGGCCCACTCTCCAATCACCACCCAGGTACATCTCCATCTCAGCCTCCACCCACAGTTATGGCATTACAGATATACACAGAGATATAGATCTGGGTTCTCAAATGTTTGACAGTTTTCCTTCTGGTCCTTCCTTCATCCCTCCTAGTACAGTGCCAGCTGGATGAGATATTCTATTGTACATAGGAAACAAGATGACAAGAAGTTTGCTCACCTCAGGGCATGGATGCAATAGATCACACGTGGCATGTTTTTCTTATCATAGATGTCTGTCGTCTCAGGAAGAAAGGTCTGTAGAAGGAGCCAACCTATTAGTGCCTAGTAAATGCACCCAGTTTGAGGAGAAAAGAAACTCAGGGCACCATTTTTTGACCTTTCTAAATGTGGGTGGCATAGTGGATAGAAAGTTGGCTTTGGAGTCAAGCTTGGTTCAAGTCCTGTCTTGGACACATCCTGGCTATTGGACTTGGGCAAATCACTTAACCTCTCATTGATTTAGGAAACCTTCAAGTTTATAGGTTAAAGGGACAGCTGCTGGACCTGAAGTCAGGGAGACCTGGGTTCAAATCTGATTTTAGATACTTCTTAGCTGTGTGACCCTGGACAAGTCACTTAAACCCAATTGCCTTGCCCTTACAGCTCTTAGTATTGATTCAGAAGGTAAGGATTTAAAAAAATAGAAAGATGGTAGTTTGTAGAGTATTTACATAATCTTCATTATTATTAGAGGGAGTTTTCTCACCTGCAAATCTTTTATAGGAATTAAATCACAGTATTTACATCTTGCTTCAATGATCCAGGTTCATCCATAACCCAATTGCCCCTATTCCTATTCCCTACTAGATGGGGAAAAGTCAACATTGATATAAATTCATACGACATTAAGGGACAAACATATGAAAGCAATGGCAAATTTATACAATAAGCTTTTATGCTCTGATTTCTTGGTTCTCACATACTCCCAAAGCAGGAGAAAAATAGGAGGAAATGTACATCAATACAGGCAGCTAATAGTCTAATATTTTGCTATTGTTTCTGCCAGTTTTTGAAAGGAGTTCCATTACGCAATCTTAGTGCCAGAATATGTACTGTCTTTTTCCTGAAAATATAGATATTTGGGTAGATAAAGCACTTATTAAGCACTTAATGATGTGCCAGACAAGGGGCTATATTTGGATAAGGTTTGAAGGTTTGCAAAGTGTTTTATATACACTATATACACAGATCATCTCTCCTATTACACACATCCTAACAACTCCTCAGGACTTAGAAGAAAAGTGTAGGGGGGAAATTCTCTTCCTTGTACAATTAGAAAAGGAGTGCATGGCCTGTGTGAAGTTAAGTTTTATCAATCCAAAGGATGTTTCTGTCAGCTTTTGCTAGTCATTAAGGAACATGGGAGCCATAAATCAAAGGAATTGATGGAGGGAGACACAGAGGGACAGGAGGAGAGAGGGATAGGTCCCAGTTCTAATGCCCCAAATAGGTCCAAAGTTACCTTAGGTAGGCCAATGTGAGACACTGCAGTCAGCCAGAAGTTGATGTTATCAGTATGACGAAAATGTAGGCCATTTACCTAAATAGATAAAAAGAAAGTCAGTCCCCATATATTCCTGAGAGCCCCTGTGGGCAGAGCCTGTGCTGGGCACTGTTGGGGAGATCCACAGGGAGGATCCAGTGTGCTTGGGAGACAACACTGGCCCAGGACACAGACAGACCCTGAGCCTGACCAGGGAAGATAATAAAGATGGAAATCTAGGCCCCAGTGCTGGGTGGGGAAAGGGCAGGGAGAAAGTATGGCCCAAGAAGTTTCCAAAAGGAAGGGGTATCTAGAACTAGGATGGGAAAGAAGGGAGTCACAGGGGCAGGTGGAGAGTAGCACCAGGTTATCTTGGATTAGGAGAACAGTTTATACAATGATCTAGTGGCCAGGGATACTTAATTTCTCAAAGCCTACTATAGGTGTCCCTTATACTCAAGAGAACCAGACATTCAGTCTTTAGGAAATCTGCTCATGGTCAGACGAGGAAGATGATCCATAATGGGTCCCTTTCAAGGGTGAAAAGGAGGGAAGAAGGAAAGAAAGTTAGGTCTTCAGGTGGCCCCTCACCTTATACCGCATCTGCTCCAAGTCATAGATCTTTTTGAAGGGAACAACATCCGGGGCAAAAAAGTGTCCTAATTTGGCCAAAATGACTCCATTTCGAAGGCTTTCTTCCATCTCCACTGGAGAAGGCAGCTCTTCCTTCAGGCAGGCCTCCATCCAACTGTGGGCAAAGTCAGAGGAGTTAAGTAGATTATGGTTCCTCTGGCTAGGCTCCTAGGACAGAGGCAGGCTATAGCTACACTGAATTCATTTCAAGGTATCTGAATCTTGCACCCTGAACCCTGGGTCCTCTAGACTCTAGATCAGAACTAAAGTCCCTCTTCCCCACTTTACTCTCTGTTCCCCTATTTGTTCTCAGTTTATCATCTCTCAAGTTGCCTCCATACACCTGAAAATGTAGAATTATAGATTTAGAGCTGGGAGAAATCATCTAGTACAATGAAACATCCTGGACACCGGGGTGGGAGCTGGCCCAGAGTCCACACCACGGCAGCACCACTGGATGCCTCAGAGATGGCCATAGTTTTGGGAGTTCTCAGACCAGAGATGGTAAGGAGGTTTGGACAACTGGTCAGAAAGAGATTACAGGGGACCTTTTGCTGACCCTAGGTGCAAGACTTGCTGCTATTAGGCAATTCCATTGCTCATACGCAGTTCTGGATCATAGTTCTAGGGCAGAGAGGAGCATTAATGATCCCAAGACAGCAGGGGCCCAGGTTACAATTGGGCCAAGAGGAACATGAGTCTTTCCTAGGTAAAAACTAGAGCAAAGGCCAGGGAGCAGTGACCACACCACTATGGAACCACCAAAAAAACTCGCAGATCTCCCAAAACTAGCTCTGAAAACAGCAGCATAAAAAAGCCTAAAGTTTGGGACAATGCCTTCCCACCCACAGATGAGTAGAGCCCAGCTTTAACATAAAGTGTAAAGTTGAGAAATAGGAAAATGGGAAAACATGCAAATAGCATAAATAAATAAATAAATAAATAAATAAATAAATAAATAAATGAATGAGCAAATAAATAAATAAATGAATGAATGAATGACTTCACCGTAGTGAAGACCATATACAGTATCTGGGAAGATTAAGACATAAACTCAGAAGAAGACAGCAGTGTGAGAATAGCTACAAGCAAAGTCTCAAAGAAAAATGTTAATTGGATCCAAGACCAGCAAAAATTCTTGGAAGAGTTAAAGAAAGAGATGAGTAATAGAGAAAAAAATAGGAAAAGGAATGAGTGACAAGAAAATTATGAAAAGAGAATTAATGCTAGGCACAAAAAAAAAAATGAAGAAATTTAACACCTTAAAAAGTAGAATTAACCTGAAGGTAAAAGAGACACAAAAAAATCAGTGAAGAAAATAACTATATAAAAAGCAGAACTGGCCAAATGGAAAATGAGATTTAAAAGTTCACTGAAGTAAATGGTTCCTTAAAATTAGAACTGGGCAAGCAGAGCTAATGTCTCCATGAGATATCAAGAAATAATAAAACAAATTCAAAAGAATGGGGGGAAAACAAAAGAAAAAAATGAGAACAATCTCATCAGAAAAACAACTGACCTAGAACAGAAATCAAGGAGCGATCACTTAAGAATCATTGGACTACCTGAAAGCCAGGCTCAAAAAAAGAGCCTAGATATATTTCAAAAAATTATCTTAGAAAACTGTCCTGATATCTTAGATTTTGAGGATAAAATAGAAATTGGAATAGTCACCAAAAACCTAAAAGATATCGCAAAATGAAAAACTCTGAGGCATAAAATATAGCCAAATTCCAGAGCTCACGAGTCAAGGAGAAAATATTGTAAGCAGCCAGAAAGAAACAATTTAACTAGATGTAATACAAGTCACTTAACCCCAATTCCCTAATCCTTTATCACTTCTGCTTTAGAATCAATTCTAAAACAGAAAATAAGAGTTAAAAAAAAGAAACAATAAAGATATCATGGATCCACAATCTGGATCACACAAGATTTAGCAGCTTCCACATGAGCAGAGGGCTTGAAATATGATATCAAAGGTAAAGGAGCTATGATTACAACCAAGAATAACCAGCCTAACAAAATTCTTAGTATAATCTTTCAGGGAAAAAATGAATATTTCATTAGAGGACTTTCAAGAATTCCTAATAAAAAGACCAGAGCTGAATAGAAAAGTTAACATTTAACCATAATACACAGAGAAGCATAAAAAGGTCAATATGAAAGAGTAACCATAAGAGACTCAATAAAATTAAATTGTTTACATTCCTATATGGAAAAATGATACATGTAACTCCTAATAACTTTATCATTATTACAGCAGTTAGAAGGAATCTATACAGACAGAAAGCATGAATATAAGTCAATTATGTTAGGATGATCTAAAAAAAAAAAAAATAAAGGAGTGAGAAAGATATGCAGTGAGAGAAGGGAGAGATGGAATTGGGCAAATTTTCTCATAAAAAGAAGGTGCACAAGAACTTTTATAGGGAAATGGGGGGCTGGTGGCAGACAGTGCTTGAACTTTACTCTCATTGTAATTGGTTCAAAGAGGGAAGAATACGCACCCACACACCACACACACACACACACACACACACACACACACACACGCATTCAGAAAGGCATGGAAATCTATCTTCCCAATAAGGAACTAGGAGGAGAAAGATAAGAAATATGGTGTTGGGGGATGGAGGAGTAAAAGGGAAGGCAGATTTCAAACTCAATGCTTTTGCTGCTGCTGCTAATACTATTATTAACTAGCATTTATTAATATAACTCCTTAAGATTTTCAGAGAAATCTGTAAATATTTTCTAATTTTCCCTCACAATAACCCAAAGAGGTAGCTACTATTATCATCACCCCTATTTTATAGATGAAGGAGACTGATGCAGACAGAGATTAGGTGACTGGGGCTGGATATAAACTCAGATCTATCTTGACTCCAGGCTATCCTCTCTCCACTGTGTCACCTAACTGGCTCTATGTACCATGTGCTTAAATATTAAAATGTCCACTTCAATTCATGTAGAGAAGACTCCCTCCTCCTGAACTTTCTTTCCTCACTCCAACCTCCTTCCCTTCCAGCTTGATTATTTTCCCTTCCAGAAAATCTTTCCAAATTAACCCTAGAGAGGAAAAGAGATTCCACTGATTTCTCCCTATTTTGAACATCAAACACGCCTTAACTAAGACTTTCCCTGTTTCCTTATGCAGAGCATTTGCTCACCATTCTCTCCACGTGTCCCTTACTGTCTGTGTCTGTCCTCATCAGCATGTCTGCCTTGGAAAGTGCTCCCAGAGGGCAGAGGCTGTGTCTGCCTACACGATCTCTACAATCCAGAGCATTTAGCCATGATTTGACGATGATAAGAGTGATAGGTAAACTTGAGGGCATGGAATCGGGAAGGCAGGATGGTGTGACAGGAAGAGATGACTTTAAGACTCAGGAGACTTGGGCAGTCTAGCCCTGCTCCCATTACTCAAGAGTAGTGTGAGTTTGAGGAAATCATCCCCAGAGCCTCAGTTCCTGAGGTTACAAAACGGTAATGACATCCTCAGCCTAAACGTCCCTTGCATCTGAGAAAAACCTGTCCTCAGAGGAATGGGGTGGATGACCACATTAAGCCACATATAATCATGAAGAGAAAGGGAGAGAACAAGCCTTTCTTTTCTCACAGTTACTGTGGGTCAATTGAAATGACAAATGGGGAAGTATTTTTTATAAAACCTAAAATTCTATGTGAATGTAAAGACATTAATTTTTTTCCCCAGACCCATGAACAAAGATCATGTAACCATGGAAAAATATTCTAAATTAATTTTAAAAATAAGGACAGACAAAGCCTCAGCCTCCACTGGTAGGAGTTTCCTTATCTGGTAATTCCCTTTATTGATGAAATCCTACAGTTCTAGTACCTGACCTTTGTTGTTGTTATTGTTTCAGTGTGACCCCATTTGGGGTTTTCTTGGCTAAGATACTGGAGTGGTTTGCCACTTCCTTTTTCAGCTCATTTTACAGATAAGGAAACTGACTCCAGGCCCAGCACTTTACCTACTCAAGCCTTCTAGTGACCCATCCCTAATTCTATTTCAAATAAAGAATTGGGAGAAAGGAGCATTCATGGAATCACAGAACCTTGGAGTCTTGGAGAACAGACCTCAAAGGGCATCTGGCTCAACTCATCCTTGAACAAGAATTCCCTTTTCCATACCTCCAACAGGTGGTATGGAAACAGGTCTTTGCTTGAAGACTTGCATGGTGAGGCATTTAGGGAGCAAAGTGGATAATATACCAGGCCTGGAGTTAGGAAGACCAGCTTCAGATGCCTCCTACCTATGTAACCCTAGGCAAGTCTCTTAATTCCTGTTTGCCTCAGTTTCCCCAATTGTAGAAATTGAGCTAATAATAGCACCCATCTCCCAAGGTTGTTTTGGAGATCACATGAGACAGTTGTTGCAAAGCATTATGTAAGCACTAGCTATTATTATGGCCATTACTTTCAGAGGTAGCCCATTCTAGTTTGTATTTGTAATTGAGCCTAACTAACAGCAAACCAAAATATGCCTTTCCCCAACTTTCAGGAATTGCTCTTGGTTCTGCCTTTTGGGGCAGAGAAGAGTAATATTAATCTCCTTCTGTATGGCAGATCTTTAGAGGCTAGAAGACAGCCTTCAGACCCCCTAAGTCTCACCTTTAATCCTATCCTACCCTCTGAGGAATGCCAGGGAAGTCTCTGAAAATGTGACAGAAGACTGAACCAAGACCATGCATGACCTTTTACCACTGTATCTCTCCAACATCATCATGTCTCTAGGCTACCCATTTTTTCTCCCCTTATAATTCCTAGAGGAAAGAAACAGAAAGGTGCTGTTGTGATATCAACCCAAATAATTTAGCTGGGATTGGGCCAGAGGGAGTAGGAGAATGGAGAAGTACATTTGTTAACTGGTCCCTTGAAAACTCCACTGACCCAAAGGCTATTCCTTGCCCACTCCCACTCATACCTTGGCTTTCCCACTCCCACCTAACTTTACCTTGCCCACCTCCTTTCATCCTTTGGCCTCTTCCTGCCCACCTCTACTCACCGTTTGGCCTCCTCCAGGCGGCATAGATATTGATAAGCGACATTCTGCCGCCTCTGTTCATCCATCTCCTCTGCAGTAAGGCGCTCATCTGGAACAAGGGAGGTACAGCATGGTCAGTGGCAGATCAAAAGGGCATTAGAATACCTATTTAGAATTTCTATCCTTAGCTGTCTTCCTCAAATAAAATCCCTCCATTTCTTGAAAATTTGCAAGAACTCCATTTTTTTGACAATCACACATCCCCCAGCTCCCTAGATTTCACCCAAGTTAGTTTGTATTCCTTGTTCAGATGGGTTTTGCCCAGGCACAATGGTCACTACCTTCTTAAACTTCAGAAGGTATTCCCCTTTGTCCAAATGTCTTTCTCTCACCTTTACAATTATTATTGATTCTTTCCTAACTTTTCCCACAGTTTCCTCCTTCAGGAAACCTCACATTCTTCCTTCCAACAACCCTCTCCCCTTCCTACCTGCCATATTCTTCCCTTCCTCCAGAAGGGATGTCAGGAGCACTAGTCACCTGAATTCTTAGCCCCATCTCTATCCAATTTCCTATTTAACTAAGAGTTCCCCAAGAGTCTACTTCTGGTTCTTTCAAAGGTCAAATCAAGGAGGTAAATGATTTTTGCTTTTGTAAAAGCCAGACGACCACCTGTCAAATATATATCTGCTAAAATTAGACTAAATACCCCTAATGTTACTTCTCAGTTCAATTAAACATTAATTAATGTCTCATATCTGCAGGTCAAAATGGTAGGCACTGGAGATAAAAATATTTTTAGAAATTCCACATTTATTAAATGCCTTTTATTTTCCAGACATTGTGCTAGGCATAGAAAGACAAAAAATTAAAGTCTGCCCTGAAGGAGTTAATGTCCTACAGGGGGGAGACAACTTATATATCTATATACACTAAATATATACAAATAAATACAGGCAAATTTTTTCTGGGGAAATCAGGAAAGGCTTTATGTAGGAGGTGGTATTTGACTGAGATTTTGAAAGAAACAAGAAATTCTAAGAGTCAGAGGTGAAGGAGAGCATTGAATCCACTGGGAGACAATCTATGAAAAGGCATAAAGAAAGAATATAGAGGAACAAACTTAAGGAGATAACCTTGTCAGCTGAAGGGTTTCAAGGAAGACTTCATGGAGGAGGGTAGCATCTTGGCTGAGCATAGACAGAAGGATTTTGACAAATAAAGAGGTAGAAGTGCATTATAGTTGGCACAGGGAGTATATTTGTATTTGAACCCTCAGATTCTACAACTTTACAAATTCAAGATCCAAGCAACCTTCAAAAAAAAACAAAAACCCTCCAGAATAGTCAAAATAGAAAACTACTCATCAAATCATTACTGACATGAGTCATATTTCACAAGGGCTCTTTGGATTCCTACCTACTACTTCCCTAGTTCCCACCCCACCATTCTGAAGAAACATCTACTTTAGCAGACACAATTAAGCCACTTACTGACCCACTCCCAAGCTCCCAATAAAGAAAAGCTCCTTTCCAAAAGACAAATGAACTCAGAATGAACTAAAAGTAGAGAAAGAATTCAGTTAATTTATTTTTGACCCAGCACTTAATTTCTATTGCTAATTATTTTTAGCTGACTGTCAAATTTCTTTTTGAGGATTTAATTTAAATTGGCAGTCAAGTGAGTATATTCAAAAATATACTCTCAGGACTGTATTCCAAATGACAGGCCAATGGTAACAAATCCATCAGTTAATGTGAGGAAGGAGAGAAAAGAAAAAGGACTGGCAGTTAAGCCTGGAAAGTAAACTGGGAAAATGACTTCACTTCAAGGCTATGAATTGAAAATTGGGCAGGGCTCTTTGTATGTGTGTGTGGGCGTGTGCATGTGTACAAAATAGGGCTCACTCTTTCAGACTTCCTAGAGACTATAGCTCATTCTCAGGAGCTATTGATTCACTTTTTGGAATTCTCTTAAATAAAGGAACCTTGGTTTGAAGGAGCAAGGGGAGGGTTCTCTTTCCACCCTGAGGCAGGACTGAAACCCCAGAATTCCCAGGAGGCAGTGAGCTGTAAAAAGCTCTAAACTAAGAGTCAGAAGACCTGGGTTCATCACGTTCCAGGTGTGACACAATCATAGCCCTAGGCAATTAATATCTGTAAGCCTCAGTTTCTTCATCAGTGAAATGTCTGTCTCACAGCCTTGTTGAACAGATAGCATTTTATAAACTAAACTATAACTAAAGCATTTTATAAACTATAAACTTGAGCATTTTGTCAACTAAAGCATAGTTCATTGCATAACCATTTAAGCTTTTGTCTAATTTAAATCGATTGACTTAATTCGAAGCCCTCTAATCCCATTCCTCTCTATGGAAAATCCTGTTACTCACAGCCTGGCCTAACGACCTTTCGTATTGAGCCTTGCAGTTCTTCCCCCACGCCCCATTTTTCCAGATGAAGCTGAGGTCTCCTGGACAGTGGTTCTAGTCTGTTGGGCTCAAACCCAGGACTCCGGAGGCTCTTCGAAAGGCATAGCAGCGCTTAGCACAGTGCCTGGCATATTTTAGGTGTCTAATAAATGCTTTTTGAGGGAGACAGCTAGATGGTTCGGTGATTTGGGAGCAAGGCCCAGAGACGGGAGATTCTGGGTTCAAATTTGATCTCAGACACTTCCTAGCTGTGTGACCCTGGGCAAGTCACTTAACTCCCATTGCCTGGCCCTCACCAGTCTTCTACCTTAGAACCAATACGTAGTTTTGATTCCAAGACAGAAGGTAAAGATTTAAAAAGAATACTTCTTGTCTTCGCAAGTGCTACCAAACCTAGTGCTCCAGACCCCAGCCCCAGCGCCTCTCCGCGCCTCTGGTCTCAGTCCCGTCCCTTATCGATCCTAAGCCTCGATCCGCCACTTACATGCCACCTTGGCCGGCCTTGCTTCGCTCCCCTCCATCCTCCTCCTCCTCCTCCGGCTCCGGCTTCAGTTCCAGCTCCTACTTCTCCTGCTCCCAGGTTTGAATCTCCCGCCGCCACCGCCCCTCGCAAGTTGCAACAGTCCAGTCAGGATACTTCCGGCCTGCGCCGCGGAGGCTGCTGGGATTTGAAGTTTCCAGGTACATTGTATTCTCCCGCCTGGATGGAGAAGAGTCCGGTCTCTTTCTAGCCCCTCCCCTTCTTCTCTGTACCCCTTGCCACTCCTCTCCTCTCGCTGTCATTCTAGCGCCCTCCTCACTATAACCCTAAGCCTTTCCCCTTCCTCCTTCCTCTAGGCACCCTTTTCCATTCCTTATACAGCTCCCAGTTCCTGCACCTTCTTGTTTTTGACTCCCCAGGTCCTTCTTCTCCTCTTAATGTAACCCCAGCCCTCTCAAAGTATCCCCAGCTCCCTGCTTCCCGCTTTGCATCACCTCAGTCCCACTTTTCACTATAGCTCCCCGACTCCTGCCTCAACCCCCATCCCCAAGGGTCTGCTGCCTTAGGACCCAGTTGAGTTGAGAATCGGGTCACCGGATTGTCTGCAGGTACTGGTAGTAACCTGAGAGTCCTTGGGCAAGTCAGTTAACCTCTTCTGGCCTCAGTTTCCTCAACTAGAAAATGAAGAGTTTAGACTTGATGACCCAAAGGTCTTGTCCATTTCTACATATAACTGGTATGAAGGGACATAGAGTAAAGTCTGGAGAACCAGAAAGACCCTCCATACAATGACTACAATACTGTAAACAAAAAGAATAATAAAATGAAGTAATTAGAATGCCCAGTCTTGGTTCCAGTGATAAAGAAATGCATCACACTCTTTTCATTGGAAATATTGGAAACCATCAGCCAATAACAAATAACTTGAGAATCAGCATGATGAAAATAGGTAGAGAGCCCTCCTCCAATCAAAAAGACCTGAATTCAAGGTCCAACCCTGACCTCTCTGTCTCTCTGTCTCTGTCTCTGTCTCTGTCTCTGTCTCTCTCTCTCTCTCTCTGTCTCTCTCTGTCTCTCTCTCTCTCCATATATACATACTAACTAGGTCTCAGTGAAGGCAACTGATAAAATCTATAAATTACAAAGAAAGTGCAGATTTTCATTTGTTGGAGTTCCCTTTGCCAGTAAAATCATAGGTCCAGACTCCTGTCCTTATCCCTATGTACCCGGCACTGTGTAATTTACATTCTATGGCAAACTCCAGGAATGAAAACCTGGGAAGGGAACTTTGAATCTAGGCAGATTGTATTGTGACTAGAGCTCCAGGGCAGTAGTTTATTCTGTCCACTTCCAATAGCAATGGTAATAATGATAGATGTGGAATTTGGTAGTTTAACTTTGTCCCAGATTCCTAATTTTTACCCAAACCTTTTCCTTTATGATGGAAAGTTCACTTTGAAGGTGGGAGAGATTGGAGGAATGACTGACATAAAAGCAAAGAACATTCCTAAAATTTAAAAAAAAAAAAATCGGCCACCAGAAATTCTCTAAGATCATCTATTAAGTCAAAGCTTGGCTTCACTCTAGATGAAAGGATCTAACAAAGCTGGAAACTAACAAAGTCACAAGTCTCTCTTGCATTACAAGTATTAAACTGGGATCTTCAATACCCATTGATGTAGGCTCCTTTATAGCTCACAGAGCACTTTCCACTTAGTGGCCCCACCTGGAAACTCTAAACTCCTTTGTCCATTAGGAAGAAACTGAGGCAAGGAGAAAACACAATAGAATCAATGTAAAACTGGAGAGGTAAAAAGGGAAGAAATACAATTTTAATGAGAGCCCAGGTATCCCATGACTTTGAAAAGAGCTCCACCTTAAAGGGTCAGAATTCAGATAGGACGCCTGAACTGTCACTCAAGGAATCCCTTAGGAGGGGAGGGTGTTGCTGGGTTGTCACAGTGACCCTCGAGGTTTTGAGCAGATGTAACCCAAGTCTGAGGAGCCATCCCAGAGAGGCAGCACGGAGGCAGATGCAGCAAGAGGTAGGGGGTACCTGTTCTGTGAAGGTGCTAAGGGGTGCCCTAGGGATGGAGACAGTGTATCAGTTGTGTCAGGAGACAGGATGACCATGTTCCCACCCCCCCCCTCCCCATCACAGGGACAACGACTTGTGTATTTGTATGTGTGCATGTCTTCAGACCATGAGGGAGGGACTGGGAGTCACAATTGTACAACTGAATTCTCTTCACCTCTTTTTTCTTATGCTGAGTATTGTTATTCAGTCATTTCAGTCATGACCAATTCTTCGAAACTCTATATTGAGGTTCTCTTGGCAAAGATACTGGAATGGTTTCTCTAGCTCATTTTTACAGATGAAGAAACTGAGGGAAACAGGGTTAAATGACTCCCCCAGGGTCACACAGCTGGTAAGTGTAGGCAGGGTGAAATAAATGCTTTGAGACTTTCAGAGAGACAGGAAGGAAATACAGGTATCCCTTCCTCATCAAAACTTTCCTCATTACAATTTCTATATTTGAGTTCCAGAATTTAAAAGGAGCTGAAAATAGTGTAAGCAAGAGGCAGTGAGATGGAATAGAGTGGAAAGAATCAGAAGATCTGGGTTGGAACCCCAACTCTGTCATTTCTTGTAGGAGCAAATCCTTTATGGAAGCAGGGGTATGGGCAACAGGGCCCTCACCTTGAAGTCTCTATAGTTCTAAGATTATTGGATCAGGCTGGGAGAGTGAGGCCAGTTCAGCTACTTGCTAGCTTGAGCAATCTTGGAAATATACTTAGCTTCTCTTTATGGCTCATTTTTCTCATCTGTAAATTGAGGGAGTTGGATTAAGTGATTTCTAAGATTTCTTGGAGCTTAGCTCTATGGTTTTGCGTTTGTTAAAGATCAGAACAGAGCTAAGGCCAGAGATCTTGCACTACTGAAAAGACAAAGAGGAAAGAGAAGAAGTAGCAGCGAGGGCTCTGAAGGGAGGATCTTCTGAAGGAGGAGGAGAGCTTTGGTGTTTCTGCTCCATCTTTTTAATTAATTAATTAAAATTTTTCATTTAAAATTTTTAAATTAAAAAAAATTTTGGTCTCCACCTTTTAGTCAATACAGAAGAGATAATGACTAGACAACAGAGGGTACCTAGATGGGGAGAAATTATTAGAGAATGAGACACTACTAAGGATAATTGTAGAGGAGAGGATCCATAATGGGGACTAGTCTACATTTTTCAGAGCTTTAGGGGAAGAGAATAAACATTTATATAGCAACTAATATGTGTCAGGCATTGTGTTAAATACTTTACAAATATTATTTCATTTGATCCTCACAACAACCCTAGGAGGTAGGTCCTGTTATCTTCCTCATTACAGTTGAGGAAACTGAGGCAAACAGAGGTTCAGTGACTGCCCAGCTAGTACACAGTTAGTAAGGGTCTGAGCTGAATTTGTCCTGATTCCATTCCCAATGCTCTATCTATGGTACCACCTACCTGCCTAAAGTTTCTTTCAGCTTAAGATTCTATCATCTAATAAAAAGAAACGTTCAAATTTCTATGATATTTTGAGGTTTACAAAGACTTTTTTCATAGCAAAGCATTTTACAGGTTAAAAAAAAGAGACTTTTAGAGATTAAATTCTGTACCCCACCATCAGCAAATTATTTTTGAAGCTGAGATTTGAACCTAGGACTTCTGGGTCTAAACCACTACTCTTTCCACTGTTTATACTAATACTCTCTGGGCTCTCTCTACCAGACAAAAATGAGAGATAAGACTTCTGCAGCTGGTAAGGATGGATTTAGACCACGAGAGGAAATTCCTGAGGGTCATAACTGTCCAGGGACAGAACTGAGCTCAAGGGATCCTGCTTTGAAAGTAATTGTGAGGAACAGCTAGGTAGCACAGTGGATAGAGTGCCAGGCCTGGAGTTGGGGGGTCCTGGGTTCAAGTTTGGCCTCAGATATTTTCTAGCTGTATAACCTTGGACAAGTCACTTAACCCCAATTGCCTAACTCTTACCATTCTTCTGCCTTAGAATTGATACTAAGATAGAAGGTAAGGGTTTAAAAGAAAGAAAGAAAGTAGTTGTGGCTGATTAAATCATCCTTTTCTTTTTTTTAAAAAACCCTTACCTTCCATCTTAGAATCAATATTGTGTATTGGTTCCAAGGCAGAAGAGTGGTAAAGGCTAGGCAATGAGGGTGAAGTGACTTGCCCAGGGTCACACAGCTAGGAAATGTCTAAGGCCACATTTGAACCCAGGACCTCTTATCTTTAGGCCTGGCTCTCAATCCACTGATCCACCTAGCTGCCCCCAACAGATCCTTTTCCCATCTTTTCAGTTCTATGTCTTCTCCTGCTTCTGAGGACACTTCCCTGGGGCCAGGGACTCAAGTGGAGCCAACCAAGAAGAAGAAGAGAAAGAAGAAATATCTGGAAGCCAGTATCCAGACCCTCACCCAGGCTGGGCATGGAGCCCTGAGGGATGGCCGGAATGATGAGGCCTTGGCCAGCTTTCATAGAGCCTTTCTTTTGGCCTTGGAGACCCAGGGAAGCAGGGACCCCAGAGTCCTGAAGGCCTGTGCTTTTAACCTTGGGGCAGCCTATGTGGAAACAGGCAACCCTGCACGCGGCCTCAGGCTGTTTCTCTGGGCCAAACCAGAAGAAAAGGCTAAGGGCTCTTCCCATGGTGACCAGTGCTTCAATGTGGCCTTGGCCTACCAGGCCTTGGGTGATTTACCTCAGGCCTTGGTGTGGTACCAGAAGGCCCTGGGCCATTATCAGCCCCAGGGAGACCAAGGGGGAGCCCAGGAGAAGATGGCAGCCTGCTACCAGGCCCTGGGACACCCAGAACAAGAAGCCCACTACCTGAGGGAGGCGAGCCGGGCTTATGCCCAGGCAGGGAGACCCTGGGCTGCAGCCCTGGCCCTGGGAGCTGCTGGTAGATGCATGCTGAAGAACAAGCAGTGCAAGGTGGGAGAAGTGGTGCAGGTGCTAGAGGACAGCAGGAGGCTGGCAGAGAAGAGTACCAATCGGAGGCTTCTGGGTGAGACCAGAGGGCAAAAGGCAGCATTCATTAATGTTGCAGCTGAGGCAAAAATGTAGCTCTGTGCCTGCCATTCTCACGTGTGAGATCATAGATGCATATTTTAAATATTATTTTATACCACTCCTCAGCTTTGTATACCCAAGGCAAGTCCCTCACACTCAGGGAACTGTAGAAAGGGCACTAAACCTGGTATCACGGGAACTGAGCTCAAGACTACTGTGTGGCCTTGGGCAAGTCACTGAACTCCTCTGAGCCTCAGTTTTCTTATCTGTAAAATGAAGGTGTTGGACTAGATGGTCATTCCAGCTCAGATCCTGTGATCCTATAAATCTATGAAACTTGCTTTATACTTACTAAGGCAATGGGGGAAAAACAGAGGGGAGGAGTAGGGAGAGACAGCAAGGGTGGATGGCACATATCTTGCCCACCATCCTCAGGACATGACCTTTGCCTTCCTTGGCCCCCTAGGGAAGCTCTACAATGACCTTGGCCTGAGCTACTCCCAGCTTGGTCTGTTCCCACTGGCGGCGGAGAGCTTCCTTCAGGCTCTGCCTCTGTGTCCGGAGCCAGGCGCCAAGGCCGTTGTGCTGCGGAACCTTGGCGCTGCCCACAATGCTCTGGGGAACTTCCAGGAGGCGCAGGACCTCCACCGGCAAGCTGCTGCCCTGCATGGTAGGCACCTGGAGCCTCAAGCCCAGGCTGGCTGCACGGGGATGGCGGGGAGGGGGAGATTGGGGTAGGGGCCAAGGAGGCAGATGGGATACAACAGGGAATGGTAGGTCGGGAGGCTCAGGACAAGGAGTCTGAGGACACAGGATTTTGAGCAGGAGACTCAGAGGTTGAAGTCACCGCCTTGAATCCCAACTCTGATACTTCCTACTTGTGTACCTTCAGCAAGGTGATCCTCTGACCCTCTGTTTTCTCTTCTCTAAAATAATAAAAACAAAAAATAACTAACTTTTATATAAGGCTAAGGACTATATGCCAAGTACTTTACAGATATCTCATTTGATCTTTACAAGAACCTGGGAGGCCGGTATTATTTTATCTCCATTTTGCTGTTGAGGAAACTGAGCCAAACGGAGGTTAAGTGACAGATCCAGGATCACTGAGTGTCTGAGGCTGGATTTGGACAATAATAGCTAATAAGCTAACATTTAGAGCCCTTCTTATATATCAGGCATTGTCGTGAGGATTTTACGATTATTATTTTATCTGATCCTCATAGCAACCCTGGGAGGTAGATGCTATTATTATCTTCATTTTATAATTGAGGAAACTGAGGAAAACAGAGGTTAGGTGACTTGCCTCAAGTGTCTGAGCCCAGATTTGGGTCAGGCTCAGTACCCTAATACTATGCCACCTAGCTGCCCCCCTACCAAATGAAGGACTGATCTCAAAGGTTCCTTTTAGCTCTAAATCCTATGGGCATTCATGGAGTGTTAGCACTTTAAAGGACATTAGAAATCCTATATCTCAATCTTCCCCTTTTACAGATAAGGACACTGAGACCTTGAAAGGGAACATGACTCACAAATCAAGGCCGTTGTAGCCAGTGGAGGAATCAGATTTAAAACCCAATTCTTCTGACCCCAAGGCCCTTGTCCTTTTCTCTAGATGACACTGTGTCCTCTGTAGCCCCAGAGCTGGGGTGGGGGATGCTGACACCATACTGGGGTGGGGAGGCTGTACATAAGGCTGCTGAGAGCTCTCCCTGGGCTTCCAGGGAGGGAGGAGAGGAATCCAGGCACTCTCATTGCCAGCCAGCACTCTATCCTATGGCTGGTGATCTGTTGGCAGGGTCAGCCGGGCAGCGGCAAGAGCAGGGCGAGTGCTTTGGGGGCCTGGCATTTGCCCTGAGTCAGTTGGGGGAACACGAGGCTGCCAGGGACAACTATCTTCATGCCCTCCAGGCTGCACAAGATGCTGGTAAGGGGGTTTCTCTCGTGCTGGTGGATGGTAGGGCTTGGGGTGGACTTCCTTTGCTGCAGGGGGAGACTTCGAAGCCTTACTGATGGAAGTCAGCCAATGGGGGTGGGGGTGCTGAAGGTTTGGGGGACCTCCTGGGTGAGGTGGGGTGTGATTACTTGGCTGCTGGAGAGGCTGTTGACTGTACCAGTGGCCAGGTATTTTAATTCGGTCAGCTTACCCTTTCTCCCAAATGTTGGAGTGAGGGGAGGTGAAGGATGAGGAAGGGTTCATAGACCTATAGGTGTAGAAGGCAAAATCTCCTCTCCCTCAAGTCACCTCCCCTAACCTCTACCCACAAGGTGGGAAATATGTTGGGGAATTATGCGTGTGAAGGGGTGAGCATCTCCTTAGGTTTTCCTTCCCTAGGGGATATGAAGGGACAATGGCAAGCTTTGGAGGGGCTAGGGGCTGCAGCTGTCTGTCTGGGGCAGCCTGACCAGGCTGTGAAACACTATAAGGAAGCACTGGCTTTACTAGTCCAATGCCCGGTAAGAATGCCCAACCCTACCCTGTCCCTTCCCTCTCCTCTCCTGCCCCTGGGAAGCCTGCTTTGAAACCACACACTGACTTCAATCCCCCGCCCCCCCCACCAAATTCCTCAGTGTTGATGTCCAGATCTCTCTGTTTCTATGTCCTGGTGTGTGTGTGTGTGTGTGTGTGTGTGTGTGTGTGTGGCTTGTGGGTAGAAGGGGTGTCTTGTCTCCCATAAGCCTCAAGTCTTTCCGGGGACTAAAATCATATTTGTTCTTCCCTTGTGATCTTTCTCCTCCAGTACCTAGGACTGGGGATTGGTCCTCTAATGGGAGGAGAAATTGAAAGACTGACCAATAGACCTCTGTTTCCTATCTTCCCCCCATCCCCTATTAACCCTCTCTTAAGGTAAAGGATAGGGGACAAGTCATTGTCTCAATTATCCCTACCAGGAAGAGCCCCCCTCAGTTCAAGAGAGGCTGGTGGCCAAGCTGGCAGATTCTATGAGGACTCACTTGGCCCTGGGAGGTCTCAACCCTGATGGCTCCTTGGTGAGAAGAACTCTAAAACAGGAGCCCTAGCGTAGAATTCTCTCTCTCCATTCTCTTCAGTCTTTCCACATTCTCTCTCTCCATTTTCTTTGTGTCTGTGCCTGTGTCCCTCTCTGTCTCTCCCTGTCTCTGTTTCTGTATCTCTGTGTCTCTGTCTCTGTCTCACTGTCTCTCTGGCTCTCCCTGTCTCTGTTTCTGTATCTCTGCCTCTGTATCTCTGTCTCTGTGTCTGTCTCTCCCTGTCTCTGTCTCTCTGTGTCTGTGTCTGTGTCTCTCCCTGTCTCTTTTTCTCTATCTCTATGTCTGTATCTCTGTCTGTCTCTGTCTCTCTGTCTCTGTCTCTCTGTGTCTGTGTCTCTCCCTGTCTCTTTTTCTATATCTCTATGTCTGTGTCTCTGTCTCTGTGTCTCTGTCTGTCTGTCTCTCTGTGTCTCTGTCTCTCTCTGTGTCTCTGTCTCTCTCTGTCTCTGTCTCTGTGTCCTGTCTCTGTCTGTCTCTCTTCAAGTTTGCTGGAAATTCTGGCCGTGGTTCATTTGTCTTCTTGCTTGTACAAATGACATTGTTCGGTGCTATTCCCCTTGCCCTGTGAGACATCTTGGGCAGATGAAGGATCCAGCCCTCATGGATGCCGGTACCCATCCACAGCCTCAAAGGTCTTTCGGAGCAATTTCAAACATGACCACTAGATGGCGATGAAATGCCAAGAATTCAAAGGTTGGGGGCGTGGGCAGGGGGAAATCCCTGGCTCTTGGCCGTTCCCTTTTCTGTGTGGCTTTTTCTCATTCGCTCTTTGGGTCTTTGCCTCTTCCCGTTACTGCTCTTTCCCTCCCTCCCGGTCCACCTTCACTAGCCACAGTCTAGAACTAAAGTCACGAACATCTCGGAATCTCCGCGAGTCTCTAATCTCGCGCCCACTGGAGTGGGCAGAACTCAGAAACGCAGCTCATTCTAGGCAAAAGCAAATAGGAGGATGCCCAGCTCCGCTCCGCCCTGGCTCCCTCACCGAGCTGGGGACAGCGCGACCCTGCGCTTTACCTCTGCCTCAGTTTCCTCGACTATAAAATGGGAATCATAATAACACCTGCCTCCCAGGATTGTGATGAAAGTCAAATGAGGCCACATTTTTTAAGCACTTAGAAAGGGGCAGCCAGGTGGCTCCATGAGAGAGCCTAAATCACAAAATGGGAGGTTCTGAATTCAAGTGTGACCTCAGACACTTCCTAGCTGTGTGACCCTGAGCAAGACACTTAACTCCTATTGCCTTGCCATTACCATTCTTCTGCTTTGGAACTGATATCAATTCTAAGCAGAAGATAGTCACTGCACTCTAGGAGCTGATACTTTAATAGTGGGAAACCACACATATGGGGAGTGGTATCCACAGAGGGATACTTTGGTAAGTTACAGGATGAATCTCTTTCCTTCATTAGATTTTTAATTTTAATGTTTATTATTGTATATTAATTATGTCTAACATATAATGTTAATGATATAATATATCATATTATATAATCAATAATAAATAACATAGTATAAGTAAATCATATAGAAAATATAATTATAATATAAATATAATAGTATAATTATCATATATTACTATATTATATTAATGTTTAAATGAAGACTAGATCACTTGTGGGGAATATCGTAGAAGAGATTCTTAGCTATGTATGGATTGGACTACATGGCTTCAGAGATCCCTTTCAGCTCCAAGATTCTGGAAGTCTGTGGGAATTGTTTCAATGGCATTTAATAAAAGTGGCATTTAAATTATGCCTCAAAAGGTGGAAAGAGCTTCAATAGATGGGCGTTAGATGGCACAGGGTCTGGAGTCAGGGAGACCTGAATTCAAATGCAGCCTTAGACATTTACTAGCTGTGTGACCCTGGGTAAGTCACTTCACCTCTATTTGCCTCAGTTTCATTATCTATAAAATGGGAATAATAATAACATCTACCTCTCAGAGTTATTGTAATCATCAAATGCAACTGGAATAGGATCAAAGAAAATGATAAAATGCTTATCACACTGTCTGGTACATAATAGGAACTATATTAGTGTTGGCTATTATTATTAGGAAAAGGAAATAGGGAGTGGGAGGGAGACACCATTCCAAGCAGGAGGATAGTGTGAGCAAAGTCATAGAAATGGAAGAGTTGACACATGGATAATCTGTATCAAATTGCTTGCCTTTTCAAGAAGTGGGGAGAGGAGAAAGGAAAAGAATTTGGAACGCAAAAATTAAAAAAAAAATAAGTGAATGTAAAAATTTGTTCTTACACGTAATTGGAAACAAAAATAAAATATAAATTTTTCACTTAAAAAAAGAAGCAAGAGAGTTGGAGGAAAGATACAAATAATAAATAGTCTAGTTTGGAAAAGACACAGACTACGTGAAGAGGAGATGTACAGGGAAACAGCAGACAGGTAAGTAGGAGACTGATATCAGAAAGCATTGAATGCTAGTATTAGAAGTGTAAGCTTGGTTCAATAGGCAACGAAAATTTATTGTTCATCCCTCTTCAGTCTTGTCTGACTCTTCGTGACCTCCATTTGGGGTTTTCTTTGGCAAGGAGAGTGGAGTGATTTGCCATTTCCTTCTCCAGCTCATTTTATAGATGAAGAAACTGAGGCAAAGAGAGTTAAGGGCCTTAGCCAGGGTCACATAGCTAGTAAGTGTCTGAGGCTGAATTTGAACTCAGGAAAATGAGTCTTCCTGACTCCATGCCCTATGATCTTATCCACCTAGTGACCCAGTGAGGAACTACTGAATGCTTTAAAAACAAAACTTTCTTTTTATCTTATTTTTCAATTAATAGGTATTTTCTTTCCCTTCTACCTCTCCAATTTAAAAGAAAAAATCTTAACAAATATGCATAGTCAATCAAAACAAATTCCCCTATTTTCCATGTCCAAAAATGTCTGCATCTTGAATCCATCACCTCTGAGTCAGGAAGTAGATAGCATAGTTTATTATTAGTCCTTTGTGAAGCCTAGTGAAGGCTTCTGAGGAAAGGAATGATATATGATTATGGCAGTCCATTAAGGAGATAACTACTGGGCAGCTTTGTAGCACAGGGGATGGAGTGCCAGGTCTGGAGTCGGGAGGACCTGGATTCAAATCTGACCTCAGATATTTTCTAGCTTATGTGACCCTGGGCAAGTCACTTAACCCTGATTACTTAGCCCTTGCTATTCTTCTGTGTTAGAATTGGTACTAAGGCAGAAGGTAAGGTGTTTTTTTTTTCTAAGAAGAAGAAAAGGATAACTTGGACAGAGTATAAAAGATAAATTAAAACCAGGGGATGCTGTCAGTTTTTAACAACTTGCCGGAAAAATGTGCACATGACATGCTTTTAAGTTTTATTTGTATTGTTCACATTTTATCCATCATTTTCTTAAGTCTAGACAATCAACAAAACTAAAAATCAAGCTTTAATTCAAAAAAATCAAATTTAATTAATTCAAATTAATTCAATTAATTTACTGATTTCTATCTCATTGAAAAGTTAACAACCAGCCTATTAGAATGGTCTCTAACACATCCCTGAGATGTGATCATGGGATCATAGATTTAGAGATAAATGGGATCTTAGAGGTCATCTGGCCCAAGACCTTCATTTTGCAGACAAGAAAAATGAGGCTCAAGGAGATTACTTGCCCCTGGTCCTAGGTAGAAGCAGAGTCTGAGTTTGAACCTAGGCCCTCTGAGACCTCTCTACCATAACGATAGACTAAAGGCAGGGCAGCCAGTTAGGAGGTTATTATAATATTCTAGGAGAGGGGAAATGAAGACCTGAGCTAGGATCATTTTAGTGGGAGCAAAGAGGAGGGAGAAACAGCCAGAATTTGGTAATGGATAAGGTGTGTAAGAGAGGATGAGGTAATATGAAGAATGATGGTGTCATTAACAGAGATAGAGGCATTATCTGGAAGGGGCAGGTTTGGCAAGGAGTTGGAGGGAACACCATAATAATAATAACTAGTACTTATATGGCACCCAGTGTTTGCCAGGCACTGTGCTAAACACTCATTTGATCCTCACAACAACTCTGGGCAATAGGCGGCATTATGATCCCTATTTTATAGTTGAGGAAACTGAGGCAAGCAGAAGTGAAGTGACTAGCCCAGGGTCATACAGCTAGTAAGTGTCTGAGGCTGCATTTTAATCATAGCTAACATTTGTATAGTGCTCACCGTTTGGCAGGCAGGCACTAAGTGCTTTCCAAATATTATCTCATTTGGTCCTCTGTCACAACAACCCTGGGAGGTAGGTGCTATTGTGATCCATTCTATAGTTGAGGAAAGAGATTAAGTGTCTTGCCCATAGCAAGACTAGTAAGTGTCTGAGGCTGGATTCCATCTCAGGTCTTTCTGACTCCAGGTCCAGCATGTAATCTGCTGCAATATCTAGCTGCATGTAAAGCAGCTTAATTTTAGACGTGCCGATGAACCATCTATTTCTGAGTTCTGGTTAATACAAAATTCCTCTGTCTGGCCCTGTTATGACTTATATAGCCCTTGATTATTTTAATCTTCTGGGAACCTGTGGACCTCAACAGAACAAAAGTTTCCCCATAGGTGGTTTTGGAATGAATCAAACCCCTTAGTTTCTAGATGCCAAGCCTTCCTTGGTGAGGCAGCTTGTCTCTGTCTGTCTCTCTCTCTCTGTCTGTCTCTCTCTCTCTCCCCCTCCCCCTCTCATTTCTCTTTCCCCCATCTCTTTCTTCCTCTCCTTCTCTCTCTCTCCACTTCTCCCGCCCCCCCCCC
>NC_058133.1:166090779-166220714 GCF_016433145.1 Gracilinanus agilis | reverse complement strand
CTCTTCTCTGTCCCTCTCTTTCTCTTCTCCCTCCCTCTCTATCTTTTCACCCTCCCTTGCTCTTCTCTCTCCCTCTCCCCCTCTCTCTCCCCCATCTCTCTCTCAGTCTCCTTCTCTCTCTCACTCTCTACTTCTCTCCCTCTCTCTCTGTCTCTCTGGTCCCCCCCTTCCTTGCATTGATTTGTCATTCAGGAAGAAAATGGATTCCTCTGTGTGCCCTACAGATGAATAGCTAGAAAAAATATGACTTTGATCTTTCCAGAGGTTCCTAAAGCTACCTCTCTTCCATTTTCCCTTTCCCCACCTCCTAGTCACTGACCAGGATGAGGCCACAGGCTATGAATAGAATCTCTTACTCAAAGCCCTCCCACCAAATCTTGGTGGGTCAGGCAGAAGGCCCAACACAATGCAGGTGAGTTAGGGTGGGTAGGCCAGGGAGGGATGTGGAGCTTCAGAAATGAGCAGAATTTAGACTGGAGAACTCTTGGGGATATGTTTGTTGTTCTGTCACTTTTCAATTGGGTCCAGCTCTTTGTGACCCCATTTGGGGTTTTCTTGGTAAAGATATTGGAGTGGTTTGCCATTTCCTTCTCCATCTCATTTTATAGATGAGGAAACTGAGGCAAACAGGGGGAAGTGACTTGTCCAGGACCACACAGCTGATAAAATATCTGAGGCCAAATTTGAATTCAAGTCTTCCGGATTCCACACCTGTCACTCTAACCACTGCACCCCCTAGTTGCCCCAGTAATATGTGGTGACAATAATTTTGGTTCACAACATTGCAGATTTAGAGAGAGAAGGAACTTTGCAGAACATCTGTTTCATTTAACCTTCATTTAACAGATGAAGAAACTGAGACCCAAAGAAGTTGATGAATTTACTTAAGGCCACAAGAATTGGATGGGGCAGGGCCCCAAATTTGAACCTAGGTTTTCTTTCTTTAAATTCATTTCTCATTCCACTATATCATGATTCCCTAAGGATCCTAAGGGCATAATTATGAGTGGGCATGGCTGCCATACACAAGGGCTATTGGGAATATTTTCACCCTGCAGTGGGTGAAGGGAAAGGGACTCCCCTCCCAGTCTATCTCCCTCTTTCTTTGCCCTTATAGATCAGCTGCTTCGTGGGAGGAAGAGGAGGAGGTGACAGTCAATCTTCCCATGACATCACCCAAATGGAGACTGGATCGTGAGTCTGAGTAGGATGCTATTCTAGTGCCACCCCCTGCCCTGCCCCAGGGATCATTTCCCCACATAAATAAAGTTCACCTTAGGTCATTTTATCCTTTTTCCTGGCTGTTCCACCTAGTCCAGACTGACTTGGGGTGCTTTTCCCTGATGCTAATGTCCTTAGCCCCTGGCAATCTGGAAAGTTTTCCTATACCTATCTTTCAATCAATTAATAAACAGATATTCCAAGCACTTTGCTAAAGGGTAGTGGTTAGAATTCCTACTCCATCTTGTTGTAAGGAAAGTGTTTTGTAAAGTTTGCAGTGATTTTTTAAAATTGGAACTTATTGAAGGAAACAAAAATGTATTAAGCAACGATTATGTTTCACTGTGCTATTTGATTTATACTGTAATATTTTTTGTTTTACAAATGATACAGCATTTTAACCTCATAGCACCCTGGGAGGTAGATGCTATTATAATCTATATTTTTTGGATGAAGAGACTGAATCAGACAGAAATTAAGTGAATTGCCCACAGTCACACAGCTAGAAAGTATCTGAGGCTGGATTTGAACTCATATGTTCCCGACTCCAGGTCCAGAACTCTATCCACTTTGACACCTGACTACCATTTCATGATACAGTGCCCAATCACCTCCTTATCCTTAATCCCCAAGTTGTCCATTTTTTTCAGACCAACTTTTCCAAACTATGGGTCTGGATGAATAGGAGGCATATTTGCTTTTCACTAGGTCTGAGGCCTCTCTCTTTCCATCCATCAAGTGTCCTCAAAGATGGGAAGTCCAGCCTCCTGGCTTCTGATGGTCCCCAAGCCAATAGGTAGGTTTCCTGTTTTGGAAGAGATAGAGACAGGAATATGGATAGAGATTTGGAATATGGATGAAGAAAGGAGTTGGAAATTGTGCTTTGGAGTGGTTTGAAGTCTCACTCTGACTGATTCCTCAGTTCTCAAAGACTGTGCCAACCCAATGCAAACTATGGCAGGACAAACAAAACTAGGAGTCTACCCAAGGTGATGGACTCTGGGTCTGTCATCTGAGGACCAGCCTTTGCTAAGTTCCTAGAACCAGACTGGTGAATCTATGGCCCCAGTGCTAGAGGGGGCTGCTCCCCTCCCCTTCTCTACCAGGCCTGATGATATTTCTCACCTCTGCCCAGCAGACTAATGGGAGCACTTCCTCCCTCCCCTATCTGGAGTAAGGGGGTGGCTCACAAGGTGTGAGGGTGCAGTTTGGGCACTCTATCTTTAAAAGGTTTGCCATCACTGTCCTAGAACCTAATCATCAGGATATGGGGCAGTGATGGGCAACCTTTTGAGCTTAGTGTGTCAAAATTCGCCAAAAAAACGAGCATAACTTGGATGGTGTGTCACTTCAAGAAAAAAAGCATAATTTTGTGATATGTATAATTGTAGTATATAACTATATTTAATAAACCAAAATAGGTAAATTAATATAGGTAGAATTGTCATCTACAGTGCACAGAGTATCTATGCTACACTACAGCAAATGTTTCATCCTTGGCATGCGGCCCCATACTTCTCTATATGCAGCCGCATGTCATCGAAAATGGCTACACATGACACATGTGTTATAGGTTTGCCATCACTGATATGGGGGGATGGGGAAATGATGTTTTTTGACACAACTGCAGCTTATAAAGACCATCTGCTAAGGCAGAGAAGTGCTTTGATTTATAATAGTGTAGACAGCATCCACACTAATGAAATTATGAATCTTTTTAAGCATTGAAACTTAACAAATAAATATTTATTTAGAGCATTATTTGTTCAAGGCTGGGAGGTACCAAAAGAACAAATCCACCTGCAAGAAGTTTACATTCTTAGGGAGGGAGGTATTGAAGTATGGTGAAAAGTTACAACTTTTAAGGAAGGTTTGGGGGTAGGTAAGGCTGAGGACCATGTGCTAAAAGGAACAAAAGAGAAGGTGCTGGAGTGGTGAGATGATCTGAGCTACTGACACAGAGCTGCCAAGCTATCTTTGTTTTTGTGCTTCAGCAACTGGAATAATCCAAGGCCAGCTATGGTGCCCCAGGAGTCCATTTGCCCCCTCCATCACCTGCTTGCAAGGGATTCTGGGGTCCAGAAAGACAATTCTGCTTCCTGCTGTCCCAGTACCTCCTATCCACGGTGGCATCATGCACTGTCGAGGTAAGGAGGGCAAAGGGGGCAGTGAGAGCTCCAAAAAACAAGCCCCCAATTCTCTCTTTGTGTTCCTTGGTATGCAAGACTTTCTCTGTCCCTCTCCTCAGTGTATAGTACACCTCCTCTTTCCATGTCCTTCAGGTCGCCTCAAGGACCCAAGACCAAGTCTAGCAGAAATGTCCAAAGGAGACCAACCAAGTCCAGCTTCTGTATGGTCATGTGATCTTGCTCTTCCTCCCCCTCTTTCCCGTCTAGGAAAGTCCTTGAAGCCCTGGCTTTTTCTACTTGTCCAGTCCTTGCATGGAGCAGTTAGGGACCGCTGCCCCAATCTGTGCTTTGAAATCCCCAACCTCACCCCGCTCAGCTCCATTTCTTTTTCTTCTTCTTTTTTTTTAAACCTTACCTTTTGTCTCCGTATCAGTTCTAAGACAGAAGAGTGGCAAAGGCTATGCATTCGGGGCTAGGTGACTTACCAAGAGTCACCGAAGGAGGAAGTGTCTGAAGGCGTATTTGAACCCAGGTCCTCCCGACTCCAGGCCTGGCGCTCTATCTACTGTGCTACCTAACTGCCCCTTTCCGCTCCATTTTTTGATGCAACTGGCAGAGAAAATAAAACTCTTGTCTTTCTCCAGGACGCGGGCGTGCTTTTGTAAGTTTCACTGGGACTGGGAGGGGTGCCGAGCAGTCTCCCTACAGGAGCACGGCGAAAAATGTTACGGTTCGGGCAGCAGAGGGCGCGGTAAATGCATGCCGCCGCAGCTGAGAGCAAGCTCAATTCGAACCCAGCCAGGTCCGTAGTCGGCGCACGCGCATTCGTACACTCCTCTCAGCCCTCTCCATTTGCCGGGGGCTGAAGCAGAAGGGGCGGTGCCGGCGCATGCTCGGAGGCGCGCGGCCACGGGGGAGGGAGGGAGGGAGTGGGCTCGCTGGGACCTGAATGTCCGGGCTGCGGACGCTTCTGGGGCTGGGGCTGCTGGTCGCCGGCTCGCGCTTCCCACGCATTTTGGCGCGAGGTGGACCCCGCTGCCCGGGGCCAGCCTGGTGGGCAGCGAGGCCCATGCATTTAGGGGACTCCACCATGGCTGGAGGTGCCGTGAAGTACTTGAGGTGAGCCGAGGCCCCGGGAGCATCGGACTTCCGCGTTCTGTGTCCCGGGGGTTAGGGGGAAGGAGGCGTGGCAGGGCTTGCACTTACCTGGGCCTAGGGGCACCCACTCCGGTGCAGGGACTAAGATGGAGGGAGGGATGCCCCTGACCCGAGGGGCCCATGGGAGTATGGGGATGTGGTTAGGGCGCCCACGTGAGTCGGTGGGGGAGGGGAGGGGCGGGGCCGAGGCTGCAGGCGTGCTAAGGGATGCACTGATCTGGGCGGCAGGGCGCCCACCAGAGCCTGGGAGGGGCAGGGCCCAGGGCAGGTACGGAGTTTCGGGAGTGGTTGGGTTTTCTCCCAGCCAGGAGGAGGCCCAGGCTGTAGACGAGGAGCTATTCAACGAGTACAAGTTTAGCGTGGATCAACTCATGGAACTGGCTGGGCTCAGTTGTGCCACGGCCATTGCCAAGGTCAGTGGCTGGGGGAAGACCTGGCACTGCCCACCCCCTAAAGAGCAAAGGCAGAATGGTGAGCCAGTAGGAAGGGATGACTATGGGGTGATGGGGGTGGGAAATGGGCCACATGGAACCCGTGCTATAGCTATCCATGGGAACCAGGGCCCAAGTTCCTGTAAGAAAAACCTTTTAATCCCAATGCTTTCCTTCCTATAGGCATACCCACTTGGTTCTTTTGGCAGCAACCCTCCAGCAGTCTTGGTTATCTGTGGCCCTGGGAACAATGGAGGGGATGGCCTTGTCTGTGCTAGGCACCTGAAACTCTTTGTGAGTATGGGGAGGTACCACTAAGGGAGGTTGATAGGATGAAATGGGCCTCTCAGGATTCAGTGATCTGGAACATATATATATCTCCCTTCTTCCTAGGGGTATGAGCCAAAGATCCATTATCCTAAGAAGCCAAACAAGCCACTCTTTGATGCTCTGGTGACACAGTGTCAGAAGATGGACATCCCTTTTCTTCCTGAGATGCCCCCTGAGGTAGGAGGCATCCAGCCCTCTCAATCACTTTTAAACCCTTTCCCTAATGCATAGCCATTAGTTCTTTGCTCTTCCTTTTCTTCGGTTTGAAAGCTTTCTCTTTTAGTTCCTACCCAAACAGTGAAGCCCAAGTGTTTCCTCCTGGACTCCTCCGTAACCATATAGATCCCCTTGCCCCCCTCTCGTACTTCCCCAGAGTTCATAGGCCTGGGTTTTAAATCCTGGTTTGGCTACTCACTGCTCACCTATTTGAGTTTGGGAAAATTAACCTCTGGGAAGGTGTTTTCTTTTGAAGGTCCTTTTCTGTTTTAATTATGATCCTGAGACTTCTATCCTAGTTTCTGGTGCCTGAGATTCCTCAGAAATCAAGAGGCTATCCCCTCAGCACAAACCACAAGTGTTTTTTGACTCAACCCATATGGTATTAGCCTCCACTGACATATATACATGTGCATGTATATATGTATACAGACATATAATCTTACTATTGGGTAATGGATCACTGACATACTCTTCCTCTCCCTTCTCTGTAGCCAATGCTGATTGACGAGCTATATGAATTAGTGGTAGATGCCATCTTTGGCTTCAGCTTCAAGGGTGCTGTCCGGGAGCCATTTGGAGCCATCCTGAGTATAATGAATGGGCTCACTGTGCCCATTGCCAGCATTGACATCCCCTCAGGTACCTTCGGGGTGGGGGAGGTGTAGGATGATAAGATAGGCAGATGACCTCTGAACACTCCCAGGGAGGCTTATGTTCCCAAGCTGGGAAGGATGCAAAGCTACCAGAATCCTAGAATGTTAAGAGCTGGAAGGTTCTTGGAAGCAAGGACCTGAGAATAATACTTCTTAGCTCTGCATCCTCACCGACTGCTGTCACAGGCTGGTTTCACTTCTTCTATATAAAGAAACCCCAAAACACAGAGGTACCTGGAGAGCCTGGGACAGGGCCTAGTGTTCTTACTCTCCAGTGGCTCTCCTCTTTTTCCTTCCCTAAGGGCTAAGCTGAAACCAAGTTCAGAAATGGTGAGCAAAGATGGAAGAGAACTGAATGCTGTGACCTCATAAAATATTCCTTTCACCCACAGGGTGGGATGTGGAGAAAGGGAACCCAGAGGGCATCAGACCTGACTTGCTCATCTCACTGACAGCCCCCAAAAAGGCAGCTACTCTGTTCAAGGGCCGACACCACTACCTAGGAGGCCGCTTTGTGCCATCTGACTTAGAGAAGAAATACCAACTGAACCTGCCCCCCTACCCAGGAACTGATTGTGTCCTACAACTGCAGTGAGGGAAGGCTGGTGTGCCCTCAATAAAGACTGAGTTTATCCTTGATTTGGATCTGTAAAATGCTTTGAGATCTTCTGGGTGGGGTGGCACCATCTTTGTGGGCCAGAGGGGGCACAGCATGGTATAGTGGAAAGAAGCTGCTCTTGGGAGTCAAGAGGACCTGAGCTTGAATCCCAGAGCTATGTGACTTTGGGCATATCACTTAATGTTTCTGTGCCTTAGTTTCATTATATGTGAAGGGGGGGGGGGGTGAGGATAATCCTCTAAGGTCCTTTCCAGTCTTAAATTCTATGAACATGATCAAGATGACTGGATCCTGCAGCAGGGTAAATGGCAAGGACCTCCTGTTAATAAGGAGTGCTGAAATGGCCATCCACACGACATTGTTACTTCTTTGAAAATAAGTAATTTTTATCCATCTGACTGGGGTAAACTTACCTGTAGGCAGGAAAGTGGATGAAGACGCCTTCAGTGTTTCCCTCAGCCCTCCTTTACCTGGTGATACTTTGGCAAAAGTGGGGACAGAACCAAAGGATCTTCCTGTGGTACAGGAAATAATGACTGGTGCCTCATCCCCAGCCCAGATCATGGGAAAAGCCCTGGGTGGAGGGTGAGCAAAGAGCCTGAGCAGGAATGATTGGGACATGGAGGTGTTTATTGATCCCTCTGTGCAGGGTAGGGGCACCTGAAGAATCCTAGGTTATCTCCTCTGCCCCCCACCCCTTGCAATGAGTCAAGGGCCCAAAGAGGCCTGGACCTCTGCAGTTCTGGTCGCCAACAAAGGAATGCAGACGGTTACTGGCAGGCCTCACTATGCCTCTAGCAATACCTTTTTTTTCTTCTTTTTAGTTTTCTGGGCCTTGCTTTCTTCATCTTTTCCCCTCTCTACTTGATCTCCAGCCTCATCTTCTGGTTCTTCTTCCCGTTGTCTCTTTTTCTTCTTCTTCTTCCTGCTACTGTCTTTGGTCTGTTCTATGATCTCCATATGCTCACTCCTGTCTGTGGTTGAAGTTTCTTCCTGACTTTTCTTTTTCTTCTTTTTCTTCTTCTGGGTTATGTCCTCAGCTGGGGTGTCAGGGACACCTGTATTCTGGCCTTTGTACTGGGCCAGGAAGGCTCGCTCCTGCTCTTCCAGTCGTGCCAGCTTGGCTTTCATGGTAAGCCCATGACGGGCACCCCTGGGACAGACAGGTACCCAATCAGAGGAACAGAAGAAAACCAGATAGACTATCCCTCCCACTTCAGACAGGAATGTGCCATCCATCTCAAGACAGGAGTAAGACTAGAGGGAGAAGGGGCTAGAGAGTGATGGAAGCTCCCCCTGAGAGGGTGAGTGCAGAGATGGTGAGGCTAGAGAAGGACAGGGAGAGGAGAGCAAAGCTTTCAAGAAAACCAGCGGATCGCCTCTTACTTGTGGGCAGTGCGTCCCTCGCAGGCTCGAATCAACTCTTCATCTGTCAAGCTGGACGTTGAGGGAAAAGTGAATAAGGGAGACTCAGAGCCTAGGGAAAAAAACAATCTCTCTCCCCTCCAAGCTATCTCGGGCAGGGAGTCCAACACTCTTAAAGAAAATCTGTCCAAGAGGCAGCTAAGTGACATAGTAGATCAGAGTGCCAAGCCTGAAGAGGGGAGGTCCTGGGTTCAGATGTGGCCTCAGATACTTTCTAGCTATATGACCCTGAACAAGTCACAAACCCCATTGTCTAGCCCCTGCCATTCTTCTGTCTTAGAGCTAATACTAAGACAGAAAGTAAGGTTTTAAAAACAAAAGAAAATCTGGCCACACTCACAGGGCATGGAATATTAGAGCAATGCCTTCACATTGCCCTCCCAATTTTGAGGGAATTCTCACATCTTTGCTGGTGGAGGTGCTTCATCTTCGCTGCTTTGTTCGCTCGGTTTCTCCGCTTGCTCCCCTCCTGAAGTCAGAGTGGCACTCTGGCAGGAGAGTGAATGCTCAGTATCAGCAAATACTTAGAAAGTGCCTACTTTGTGCAGAACATGCAAAGTTTAGCTAGAATGGCTCCTGTTTTCTCAGGCTTTACAGTCTGTTAAGGAGATATAACTCACTTAAATAACTGGAATATAACATAGTTCAGGCAAATCCAAGCTGGTTAAGTTGCAGATCAGTTACTGGTCTGCATTATTAGAAGGTATTTCCTTTGTTGTTCAGTCTTTTCAGATTCTTTGTTTTCAGTAGTTTGGCATTTCCTTCTCCAGCTTATTTCATAGATGAAGAAACCAGGCAAACAGTTAATTATTTATCCAGGGTCACACCACCAGAACAGTAAGGATCTGAAGTCACATTTGAACTTAGGTCCTCCTGAATCCAGGACTGGCACCCTATCCACTATGCCACCTTCCCAATTTCCTTATCAGTTAATTAAGTCAGGGGGCACAGATCCAGGTCACCAAAAAAGCCCTTAAGGTTTCAAGTTCTCCTGAGGGTAGAGGTGAGGGCTAATTACTAATGGTGACATTTCTAAGAGGGCTTTAAAGAACAGGGAAGCTTTCGACAGTTTTAGGGCTGGGGAAGAACATTTTAGGTTTAAGGAACATGACCAAAAGGATGATCTTATACAGGAGTTAGGAAATAGCTCAGTTTGGCTGGAACACAGGATACTTGGAGAAGAAAAGCTGGGAGTTAAGTCTGGAAGTGTTTTTAGCAACAGATAAGGGGGACTTTTGAATGCCAGGCTAAGGAAGAATTGACTTTTACTAGGTAAGTAACAAGGGGCCACTGAAAGGATTTTGAGTGGAGGAGAGAGGACTAAATCTGTACCCTTTCATCACCATCCTCATCCCTCTTCATTAAAAATTTGTTTCTAATATTCCCAGTCCTGAGTTCTACTAGCCAAGCACCATATACCCATTTCACACATAGCTCCATATTTCAGATGCTGTATCTCTCATGCTACAATGACAAATCTGGGCCTGCCCATCTCAGAAAGACTGTGACCCAGTGGAAAGAATACTGGTTCAGATCCAAAAGACCCTGTATTGAATTCCAGGTTTACCCCTTACTTCTTTTGGGACTTTGGATTACTTGCCTCATCTATAAAAAGAGGGGGTTTGGTGAGATGATCTTCCACATCTAAAGCTCTGATTCTATAATCAGATTATGGGAATGAATGAAAACAGATAGTAAAATGCTTTAATTATTACTTACTGAAGTCAAGGTGACTATTTTTTATGATTATTTTGGTTAAAGTATCCATGGGGATCTTCAGTTAAAAGGGAGAAGAATTGAGCAGATTGTTAAATTCCCTGTGGCACCAGGTCTGAAACTTTCTTCAGACACCAAAAGCTGAATGCTCCTGGGCAAGTCACTTAACTTGAGCAGCAAGGTAGTCAAGTGGATAAAGTGCCAGGCCTGGAGTTGGGAAGACCTGAATTCAAATCCTGCCTCACACACTTACTAGCTCTGTGACCCTAGGCAAGTCACTTAACTTCTGCCTCAATTTCTTCAACTTTATTTTCTATACATTCATAAAATTTTATTCAAATCATTTTATAATGAAGATAATAATAGAATTTACCTCACAGAATTGTTGTGAGATTCAAATGAGATAATTGTAAAGTGCTTAGCAAAGTACCTAGCATATCACAAATGCTATATGAATGTTAGCTGCTTATTATTATTATTATTATTATTATTATTATTATTATTATTATTATTATTATTATTATTATTATTATTATTAACTTCTCAGAGCTATTTCCTCATCTGTAAAATGAAAATATTAACACTTTTGCTACCAAGCTTCCAGGCTAGTTGTAAAGGAAATGCTTTGTAAATTGCAGAATGCCATATAAATGCAAGTTATTATTAAAAGTTCATTTATTACATCCTTTCCATGGACTTTCCTCAATAGGGTAATGCGTGTCCCCATTCTTTCCCATATACACTAGAATTCTGGATACTTGCTAAAAAGAGAAGAGTTCTTTTGGAAAGTAAAAGACTTGGCAAAGAACCCTAGAATGTCAGCTCAAAAGGACCTTGGATGCTATCCAGCCCAATGTCCTTAATTTTACAAATGAAGAAATTGAGAGGAGATAACAAAGAACTGAAGAGAGAGAACTGATTTGCCTGAGAACACACAAATAGCAGAACTAGGACTACAATCTAGATCTGATAAAGTTCTGTACTCATTATATAGTCTTATAGCCTAGCTACATCTCTTACTATCCAGGCCTTATGGTTCAACAAAGCGTTAGCTCTATCTCACTGCATAATTCAGCATGTAGAGGGCTGTAGAATAGCTAGTAAAGACTTGTCTTTTAGAATTCACTGTGTAGCTTCTTCCTCTTGTAAATGAGAATGGGGCTACTGTCTCCTTCTAGTGAAGGCCACAGAGGAGTAGAAGCCCCACTTGAACTAGCAGATGGGAAAAGGGTCTTTTTTATCCCTAGTCTCTAGTACCTTTACCTTAATGAAGTGTCCATACAACAGGCTGGACTTGGAGCCCGAAGAGCGTTTCTGCTTGCTGTTATCCTTGGCCTGGGTCTTCATCTTTACTCCATCCTGTTGGGGAAGTCGGAGTCAAACTGAGCTTCCTGCCCCACACCTGGTTCTCATGTTCCTCACTCAGAAAGTGTTTGTGTGTTCTATGGTCATCCCTCTCTCCCCTTCCAGCCCTCCTCTGCCCCCAGAGTACCTTCCCAGTCTCCACCACCAAGCTGGCAGCTGTCTTGTTGAAGAGTTGGCTCCACCAGTGATTAGTGAACTCCTTGGAAGGGTCATGTCCCACCTGCCCAAAGGGAAAGAGAAACAATTCTGCAATGTTGCCCTCCCATCCCAATTTCCCCCCTGAGTCCTCCTGCCCCAGACCTGTATATAGTTCCTTACCCCAGCATTGTCCTGCTTCAACTTCACCTTGATGGCCTGGGCAATGCCATCTTCTTTCTTGCCCAGGCCCTTGCCTGGAGGGAGTAGAGACCAGGCTTATGCAATTTATCTGTCCACACTGAACCTTCACAGCAGAATCCTTACCCTGGACCACAACACTGCCCTTTAGACTTCAATCATCTCTATCCTTCCCTCTTCTCCAATTCTGGAGAACTTCTGAGGCTCCAGACTCCACTCAAGCCAATTTTCCTGCATTGATGAGCAGAGCCCATTCAAATGGATGATTTGTCCTTATCTCTCTGTATCCTAAGTGAGATTACAACTACACAAAAGACTAGAAATTGTGTCTCTCCAACTCTCCCCAAAGGAAGAATGGCACCGTCATCAAAATAATAGTTTAACATTTAAATAGAGCTTACTCTGTGCCAGGCATAGTGCTAAGGGCTTACAATTCATATCTCATTTAAGCCTAACAACACCTCTGGGAGGTAAGTGCTATTATGTGGATCTCCATACATTTTACAGATGAAGAAACTGAGATAAGCATGAATTATTGACATGCCCCAGACTTCCAGCTCTAGTAAAGACCTGAGACAGGATTTGAATTCAGATCTTCCTGACTCCAGGCTCAGAGCTCTAAACATTGCACCCCATAACTGAAAGAGCATTAAATTCAATATTCAAAGTCCTACATTCAATTTCTAGCTGTCACTTATGATCCATATCACCATGGACAAATCATATCACCTCTTAGGGCAGTGATGTTGAACCTTTTGAGACCAAGTGCCCAAATTACTCCCCTCCTTACCCTAGACATGGGAGGGAGGAAGTTCTCATTGTGCTGCTGGGCAGAGGGGATGGTAAAGTGAGGCATGTCCTCAGGTGCATGGAGAGGGGAAAGGGAACAGCCTGGTCTTACTGGCTTTCTAGTGGTGAACTCTGTGCCGGGATGAGGGTGATGGTGCCCGTGCCCATAGAGAGGGCTGAGTGCCCCCTCTGGCGCATGTGCTTAACATCACACTCCTAGATTCTCTTTCCGCCTTACCTATAACATAGGAGGGATAATGCTACTTCACATTACCTACCCTGTCCCAGGGCTGTGATCATGGTACTTTGCAAACAGGAAAAGTTTTACAGAAATATAACTTATTATTAGCTTAAGGGAGTTCTCTCACCTATTATATAGAGCTTCCCAAAAATCTCAGTACAGTTTTAAATTCTAATAGCTTCAAGTTTATAAGAGGAGTAGTGTATAGTTTCTTATGAAGAGATCTTTTCTCTTTCCTCCAAATAGCCCTCTACCCCAGGATAGGGTTTTGCTCACAATGAAGACCAGAGGCACCTAGGTAGTGCAATGCATAAAGCACTGGACTTGATTTAGGAAGAGCTGAGTTCAAATCCTGACTTGGATACTTATTTTCTGTTTTCTTAGTTGTAAAATGGGTATAAAGATGGGGCAGCTGGGTGGTCTCAGACACTTCCTAGCTGTGTGACCCTGGGAAAGTCACTTAACCCCCATTGCCTAGCCCTTACTACTCTAATGACTCAGAGCCAATACATACTATTGATTCTAAGGTGGAAGGTAAGGGTTTAAAAAAATGAGTATAACTATAGGCACTTACCTCACAGGGTTGTTTTAGGTAGAGCAAATGTGATCATTTATGTTAAGTGCTCCACAAAACTTAACAGGTATTGAGGATCATTTCTAATGGTGGCTCTTTTCCCTGCCCTTTTCCCATCTTCTCAGTCCCTTACCAGACCTTAATTTCCCATTCAGAACAATTCTTCCTATTCCTAAGAACTAAGGTAGTGCTGCTGGTGGGACAGTTTCTTTCATGGCTCTAGGGTACTAGAAAGCAGAAGGCTTGGGTTTAGGGCTCTTCCTAGGGAGAAGTGGACTAGGGTCAGTAAGTATTACCTTGACTCCATCCATGCCTCTGCAGCTGTTCCTCAGCAAACTTCATCCCTCGACTCTTGGTTGCTGAGGTGGCACTCATTTTGAGAAAAGGGTTAGTCTCTGTCCTCACCAGTTCAGAGATGGTTACTACCAGCTCTCTGACAGAAAAAAAAGAGAAGCATTCAAACTCATCATCCTAGCCTCACATTCCTATGGACAGAACCCTGACCTAGCTTCTGGACTGACCTAGACACAGAAAGAAATGTGGTTCTAGCCCTTTAAAAGAATTTCCTAAGGGAAATTTCCGATCTCTTGTCCACTCTAGAGAGAATCTGCCTCTACTTCAAAGAGGACACTCCATCTCTAGCTTCTGTATCTTTGCCCTCTATGTTCTCCATGCTTGGAATACTCTACCTTCTGCCTTAGAGGGGGAGGCCCTGGGTTCAAATCTAGCCTCGGCCATTTGCTAGCTATGTGACCTGAGCAAGTCATTTATCCCCCATTATCAACATTGCTTCCAAGATGCAAGTTATAGGTTTAGAAAAAAAAGGCAACTGAAATCCTACCTTCTGAAAGAGGCCTTCCTTGGTCTCTCCAACTGTTAATGCCTTTCCTCTTCCCAATACAGATCTTGTAAGTTCCTAAAAATAAACAAGTCGTCGTTGGCCTCATTAGAACGTGAGCTCCTTGAAGGTAATTATTTTATGCCTCTTTTTGCATCTCCAGTCTTTAGCATACTGCCTGGCACTCAGTAGGCCCTTAACAAATATAGATTAATTCCCTGAAAGAAGAAACTAGTCTTGCCTTTCTTTGTATGTCCTTAAGTAGACAGTCTAGCACATAATAAGAGCGTAAAATTTGTTGTCTGATAAATTCCTTGAGAGTGACTGATTCCTGGGAAGCAATGTCTGTTTTCTGCTTTTCTCTGTATTCCCAGCGATCAGCACTGTACCTGATATCGAGTAAGTGCTTCATAAATAAATGCTTGCTGATTGACTAACCCCCAGTAGTCCCCAAAAACCCACTCCACGGTGCTCCCCTGCCCCTCTCCGGAATCTCTCAGCTCTCCGTCAATCTAGTTCCCATTCCTCTGGCTGCGAGTCCTAGAGGACAGTCTCCAGCCCCTACATTTATCTACGTCTTTTAGGCCCTCTTCCGTCTTCCCGGTATGCAGCCGGATTCTCTCTTCCTAAGGGTTGCAGTTCACATTCTCATCGCGGTCCCCTTAGCAGAAGCACGCGGATTCCGCAACCTGTGCGCTGCCATGTTACCGGAAGTGCCTCCTTCGGGCTCATCTAGACTGCAAAAGCCATAGAATGGTAACTACGGAGATCATAGAGTTCCGATCCTCCGACTGGAGGAAGGGCCTAATCTCTCCCGGAAGTGGGCGGGAGCTCAGGTTGCTATGGGAACATGGACTCTTTCAGGCTCCGTTTCGAAGCGTGTGTGTCTGTGAGTCTGTGTGTGTCTGTGTGCCTGTCCTCTAAATAATAATAATAATGATATGAAGCACTTTCCGCACAATTAAGTCATCCAAGTATTATCAATATTAATGTGTCCATTTTACACGTGGCCGCTAGGAGGCATAGTGGTCTCAGGAAGTCCTGAGTTCGACTTCTACTTCCAACTTCTACTTCGCTGTATGGCTCCAGGCAAATCCCTTAACCTCTCTAATGCTTCAGTTTCCTCCTCTGTAAAATGGGGAGAGTAATAGTACCAGGATGTTGCTGGGATCAAAGGTAATGTAAAGAAATATATGTAAAGTGCTATAAAATCCTTGCTACTACTACTATTATTATAGCTTGGGAAATTAAAGTTTAGTGAGTTGGAATGAATGAAAAATCATTTATTAAACACTTGCCATGGGCCAGCTGTACTAAGCTCTGGGATACAAACATAGGTACTGAAATAGTACCTGCCTTCAAGGAGTTGCATTCTGATGGAGGAAGGCAACATATATAAAGGGAAACTAGAAGTGAGAAGCTAAGTGATGCAATGAATAGAGTACAAGGCCTGGAGACAGGAGAACTCATCTTCCTAAGTTAAAATCAGGCCTCTGAGGCCATTTACTAGTTGAGTGACCCTGGGTAAGTCACTTAGCACTGTTTGTCCCAGTTTCCTTCCCTGTAAAATGAGCCTCAGAAGGAAATAACAAACTGCTCCAGTACATGACTGAACAACAACAAGAAAAAGTGAGGAAGGGTTCAATCTTTAGTAACCTGGTTTGGAAATAACTGAGAAGTGAAAGTGGAGACTTGGGTTGAGGAAAGATAAGGCAAAAGTTCCTCTATCAGACCCCAAGTTCTAGGGAAAGGAGATGAGAAAATGGCATCTCACAGAATTAATGAATCTGAGAATTGGAAAGTGTAGGGACTAAAATCTGAAACCCCACTGAGCAAAACTCTGGGGTCATGAAAGGCAAAGCCTGAAACTCCACTCAGCAAAGCTGAAAAGCCAAAATATAGCTGAAGCTTACCACATATCTTACCTTTTCACCCTGAGGCCTAAAGCCTCAAGCTCCCTCCTCCTTTCTCAGACTCAATCACTAAACATTCCCACAAAATCACTGATGTATGTATTTCCTTGGGAATCTAAACTAGGTTGTTACATGTTGATTTATGATCTATAGAAATCATTGTGTAGACCAATGAGCTAAACTAGATTACATTGTACCACTTTATCATTCATTTACTTTTCATTGTGTAGGTGAAAACTTGTGCAAAGACCCCAGCCTGTTCTGCTCTCTCTATGTAATGTTAGCTCTTCCCAATAAACCTTTGCCTTAATAGCTACCAGCTATCTTGGTCCTCCCAACCCCCACTTTGTTCTCTCTTATTTTCTCTCATTTCCCTTGCCCCTACTTGGGGACCCACGAATAATTTGGCAAGGAAGACTTGTCAGAAAAGGACCTCAGCAACCAGTTAATCTATTCCATACATGAAAGAAATCCCCATTAGACCATATCTGACAAAAGAAGGGGTAGATAATCACTTTTTAAGGTAGCCCATACCACTTTTATTGTTTCCAACTCATCATGACCCTATTTGGGGTTTTCTTGGCAAATTGGCAAAGAGTGGTTTGCCATTTCCTCCTCCAACTTATTTTACAGATGAGGAAACTGAGTCCAAAAGGGTTAAATGACTTGTCCAAGGTCATATAAGATGTGAGGCCAGGGGGCAGCTGGGTAGCTCATTGGATTGAGTCAGGCCTAGAGACAGGAGGTCCTGGGTTCAAATTGGCCTCAGACAATTCCCAGATGTGTGACCCTGGGCAAGTCACTTGACCCCCATTGCCCACCCTTACCACTCTTCCACCTAGGAGCCAATACACAAAAGTTAAGGGTTTAAAAAAAAAAGATGTGAGGCCAAATTATAACTCAGGAAGATTTCGAATCTTCCCCACTCCAAGTCTGGCAGTCTATCCACTGTGCCACCTAGCTGCCATCTAATAGCTTTATCATTTAGAAAGTTCTACAAAAAAGAGTAACCACTGATAACTTTATAAATATGTGCCTGTTGCAACTTCATGTTTTTGTATGTCACCTTCATGAGTTGCTATGAGGACACTTGATGATCGACTATTTATCTGGTGATAAGTATCTCCAAAGGGCAGCTAGATGTTGAAGTGCTTAGAGTACTGGGTATAGTATCAGGAAGACTTGAGTTTAAATCCAGCCTCAGACATGACCTAGCTATGTGACCCTGGGCAAGTCACTTCACCCTGACTGCTTCAATTTCTTCATCTGTAAAATGAGCTGGAGAAGGAAATGACAAACCACTCCAACAGCTCTGCTAAGAAAACCTCCAATGTAGTCACAGAGTTAGAAATGACTGAAAAAGAACTGCCCATCAACAATCATCTCCAGGACATATATATAGATGGTGACCAGCCATAGTCAAAGCCTTTTTAGTTTAGTGACTATAACAACTTAACCTTCATGTAACACTTTGAAATTTGTCCTTTGCATCCATGATCATCTCTGAGCCTCACAACCCTATAAGACAGAAGGCAGTATTGTTTTACTTTTTTTTTTAAAACCCTTACCTTCTGTCTTGGAATCAATACTGTGTATTGGTTCCAAGGCAGAAGAGCAGTAAGGGCTAGACAATGGGGGTTAAGTGACTTGCCCAAGGTCACACAGCTAGGAAGTGTCTGAGGCCAATATGAACCCAGGACCTTCCATTTCTGGACCTGGCTCTTAATCCCCTGAGCCACCTAGATGTCCCCACAGTATTATTTTACAGATAAGGAAACTAGGGCCTTGACAGGTTAGGTGACTTGTCCTTGTTCATACTAGAAGTCGTTATTGGAGGAAAGACTTGAATCTAGGCCTTCCTGATTTCAAGTCCAGCACACCATCTGCTCCAGGGGGATTGGATTGTAAGTAGCTTACATGCTATTGGCATAGTTGTTTTGGTTTTTTGGTTTTGTTTTTTTTTTTTAACTCTTACCTTCTGCCTTAGTATCAATTCTAAGACAGAAGAGCAGAAAAGGATGGACAACTGGGGTTAAGTGACTGCCCAGGATCACACAGCTAGGAAGTGTCTGAGGCCACATATGAACCCAGGTCCTCCTGACTCCAGGCCTGGCGCTCTATCCACTGTGCTACCTAGCTGCCCTGCACTGGCAAAGTCTTGCACTGGCAAAGTCTTAAAGAACCCAGAGCTCACTTCATACCGTAATGAGGCACTGGAAAAGTCCTTAGGTTGAGGTATATAACAGATTTATAAAGTGCAATTATAAACTCTTCTGTAGTTGAAAAAAATTAAAGCTTGAAGAACTTGTTCAATCATTTCCAATTCTATGTGACCTCATGAACATTGCCCAGCAGGTTTTCTTGGCAAAGATATTGGAGTGGTTTGCCATTTTCTTCTCTGTTGTGTCCTCATTTTACAGAGGAGAAACTGAGGCAAATGGGGGTGAAATGGCTTACGGAAGGTCACACAGCTAGTAAGTATCTGAGGTCAGGTTTGAACTCAAGAAGACAAGTCTTCCTAACTCCAGGCCTGGTGCTCTATCCACTATACCACCTAGCTGCCCTGCACCTTGAAAAGATTACACTTTGCTAATAAGTGGTTGTAGGTATGGTGGGAAAGCTGAGTAAAATCTGAAATGTTTTGAATTCATATCCCATGTTCTTCCCTCTTCAAAAGGCTACTTCGCCACACAGTAAATACTAAATATTTATTAAATGAACTTGTCTCCCACAGTCTAATTTCTGACTACAGAATTTACTATAAATTATGAAGTACTTTCTTTGTAAAAACAACATATTTATAACTTCCAGGAACCAGTTCAAACTCTAAAATAGGCCCAGAAACCTTTGGAGGTCCTTCCACCTTCCTTTCATACATACTTCTGTTTTCTGATTTGCTCTCAATGCATCTACTCAATGCTCTATCTCATGACCACTAGAGCCCTCCTCCCCCAAGGAGTTATATCTTGGATTCCCAAATCACCCCTTTCTCTGACCCCACCCCATCCATAGTTTTTAGAAATCTGAAAATAACTTGTTGCCTCTCAGTTGTTTTTTTCACCACCCAGTTTTTGTTATAAAACTATAACATTGAAAAGAACCTTAAATGCTTGTATCAGTCCTATTGCGTATTTAATGAAGATTGGCCAAATATATCCAAATGAAGATGCATGATTTTGTATAGTATAAATAAGGTATATTGGCCAACATTTTCAATAATATCTGAAAATACCTACAACATGAACTTTTTGAAAGAAAATTTATAAAGTGCCATTCTTCCATTTTGAAAAAAAAATTTATATATTTGAAAAAATATATATATTACATATAAATATGTATATATATATTAAAATATATATATATTTATATATATAAAATAGCAGCATGTGGAAGCATCAGTCCTTTAAAATTTATCCAGAGGTGGCAGCTGGGTAGCTCAGTGGATTGAGAGCCAGCCCTAGAGACGGGAGGTCCTAGGTTCAAATCTAACCTTAGACACTTCCCAGCTGTGTGACCCTGGACAAGTCACTTGACCCCCATTGCCTACCCTTACCACTCTTCTGCCTTAGAGCCAATACACAGTATTGACTCCAAGATGGAAGGTAAGGGTTTTAGTTAAAAAAAAAATAATATATATTATATATATATATAAATAATAATATATATAATAATAATATATATATATAATACATAGCACGAGCTCATCTTGAGCCCCTACTTGGGATCTATAAGGTTATGGGGAGGTAACCATATCCTTGAAATCGACTCCCTTCACTTCTAAAGGCATGAAGACTGATATACTGCCTTCCTTGTTTCTTGAGCTGTGTCAGGATATCCTTAGTAAGAAGCATAAGAGGCCTCCTATCTCCTCAACTCGCCAGACCTGCCTCCTAAATCTACTAAGCAAATAATTAAGAAGTCCTTGGAATCTGGATCAATGACACATGTAAAACTCAGTGGAATTGCTCATTGGCTACAGGAGGGGAATGGGAGGAGGGGAGAGAAAGAACATGAATCATGTAACCTTGGAAAAATATTCTAAAATAAACAAATAAATAAACAAAAAAAAGTAAAAAAAAAAAAAGTCTTTGAAACTAAAAGAGACTTGCTTACACATTCCATTCCTAATTGGGGGTATAAGCTGGATGCTTTACCTTGAGAATGGCACACTTAATTTTATCTCATTCAATATCTTTTTATATCTTTAAAAAAATCAAATTGTACAAGTTAAGTCATGAACATCCATTTTTTAACATTTTATTTAATTAATTAATTTTGAAAATTTTGCCATGGTTACATGATTCATGTTTTTCCCCTCCCCTCCTCCCAACACCCTTCCATAGCCAGTGTGCAATTCCACTGCGTTTTACATGTGTCATTGATCAAGATCTATTTCCATATTATTAATATTTGCATTAAGGTGACTTAGTGGTTTAGAGTCTACATCTCCAATCATATCCCCATCAACCCATGTGATCAAGCAGTCGTTTTTCTTCTGTGTTTCTACTCCCAGAGTTCTTTCAGTGGATATGGAATGAACATTCATTTTTAAAAACTGGTTTTGCTATAAGTGAATCTTTTTCCTTCCTTGTACCCCAAGAGTCTCTGATTAGTGGAACTAGATTGAACACTTAGAAAATGCCTATGAATTGTGCTCAAAGGAATAATAAACTGGAGGAATTCCATGTAAACTGGAAAGACCTCCAGGAATTGATGCAGAGTGAAAGGAGCAGAGCCAGAAGAACATTGTACACAGAGACTCTTACACTGCCGAACAACTGAACATATACTATGGTAAAATCGAATGTAATGGACTTCTGTACTAGCAGCAATGCAATGACACAGGACAGTTCTGAGGGATTTATGGTAAAGATGCTACCCACATTCAGAGGAAGAACTGTAGGAGAGGAAACATAGAAGAAAAACAACTGCTTGAACGCATGGGTTGAGGTGGACATGATTGGGAATGTAGACTCGAAACTACCACACCAATGCAACTATGTTAAAAATGAATATTAATAAATGGTTAAAAAAAATGCCTGTGAATGAAGAACAAAAGCCTACTTCGTGTTTGGATATTGCTTTAAGATTTATTTTATCCCTTCCTCATCCTAGCCTGATAAAATGCATAATGAGAATTATTATCCCCATTTTAAGGGTAAGGAAACCAAGGCTTAGTGTTAAAGGCTCCATGGAAACAAGTACAAATAGAGTGTGAGCTACCAATAAAATTCTGAGTGAATATAAAAGACCGGAACCTTCACAGTTGTGTTGGGTTCAGTTAAGTGAGGCTTCCTGGAGGAAATGGCAGGAAATCACCAATCCCATGCTATCCCCTTCCTGAAATCTTCCCTGATATCCCATCATTCCCACCCAAACTGGTGTCGATATTATATCTAAAACAACATTTTCTTTTGTGCCCTTCTGTGATTGTATCTTATCCTTCTATTGGCCTCTAAGCTTCTGAGTAGAGGGACAGTGTCTTCCTTAACTTTGTACACTGTTTTGTACATAGAAAGGATTTATTAAGTGTTTGCCAAATAAATTTAAAAAATGAATGACATAATTGTAGGTGAAATCTAGCAGACTGCCACCTTTCATAAATGATGCTTAGTAAAGATTCATAGAAGGGCAGCTGGGTAGCTTAGTGGAAAGAAATGGAATCAGAAAGACCCGAGTTCAAAGCTGACCTCAGACACTTTCTAGCTGTGTGACTCTGGGCAGGTTGCCTAACCCTATTTGCCTCAGTTCCTCATCTATAAAATGAGTTGAAGAAGGAAATGGCAAGTCACTCCAGTATTTTTACCCCCCAAATAGACCCAAATGGGATCACAGTCACTGAACAACCTCATCAAAAGATTCATAGAATCCTAGTCAGAAGGGAGCATGATAATAGGATTTTAGATAGAGAAAATGAAGAGATTAAAAAGATCATCCAGTCAAACCCCCTCATTTTACAGACAAGAAACAGAGATTCAGAGTGGTTAAAAGATTGGGTTAGGGTCATACAGAACTGTGTCAGAAGTAGGATACTACAGAGGAGGTCATGAAGATATAGATTAGATAATATGGAGGGCAAAGGAAGATTGAGGAAGCAGGTTCTGATTTCCAGTTATTAGATGACAAAAAAAAAAAAAGCATTGTGCTGAGTGCTTTTTACAAATATTATCTAATTTAATCTTTAATTAGGGTTAAAGTCTCTATACCTCCAATTCTATCCCTATTCTGTGCTTTCCACTATCACTATTATAATTACCAACAAAAATGTATTGAATACATATTATGCAAGTCATCCATGATTGGTTTGGGGGACACAAAGTTGGAATCTCTTGCCCCTCCCCAAGGAATTTGCAAAATATTTGGGATTTCATATCAGTACCTTTCCAGTTCAAGAAATTCTGGCTCAGAATGCATATTGTCATCTTTGTGATAAAGAAACTGGGAAAGATATGGCCATCTAATACTTTCTTTCCTAGCATTATTTGTTTCTCCTTTGTGAGAGATGAGAGTAACACCTCTGTCACTCTGGATTTGGGGTTTCATAACAACCAAAATTTCTCCAGTTCCCTTTTCTTCTTCCTTCCCTCCCTTGACGTTGCTGAGAGTGTAACACTTGGGACTAAAGAGTCAATAAAAAAATATGAACTAAAGATTATGGCCTGGCAGGGTAACAGAGGATTAACAGTGGAATCAGCTTGGATTCAAGAGAAGCTTTTAAAATGTTTCTGCTACTAAGTATCTTTGGGCTTCAATTTCTGCATTTGTGAAATGAGGGGAATTAGACTAGAGGATCTCCAAAGTTTCAGCTCTTTTATCCTTTGAAATCTGTGTTCAGACAACTTAAGGAATTTGCCCACAGAATTAATTATTGGTAGAACTAGAACTCAGACCTTCTGACCCCATCCTAGAAGTTTCTCTTTTTTAGTATCTGAAGAGGTAAAGACCATTATGAACTGAAGGTGAAATGTAGATCAGTCTCACTGTAAGTAAGGCACAGGGATGAAGCAAGTAGCTCAAAGAAGTCTGGATTCTGAGTTTGCCACCCTAATTTTTTTACTACATCTCCTAAAGGCAGGGCTCTTTAAGCCAGTGATGATGAACCTTTTAGAGATCAAGTGCTGCACCCCCCACATAGAGACCTCGTGCTATGCCCCCTCCTCACTGAGTGCTATACTTCTGGTCACACCACACCCCCCAAACTTGCCTCTTTATCCCAGACAGGGAAGGGAGAAAGTACTCCAATTGGGCTGCTGGGCAAAGGGGATGGTGAAATGAAAAAAGATCCTCAGGGTTAGGGTTAGAAACAAACAAACAAAAAAAAAGTTAGGGTTGGAATTTAGAATTAGGGTTAGGGAGAGGAGTGGCCTGAGTGCTCAGCTCCCCTCCAGCTTTGCCACCTGTGAGCCACCCACCTTATCCCAGACAGGGGAGGGAGAAAGTACTCCAATTGGGCTGCTCGGCAGAGGGATTGGTAAAGTGAAAAAATGTCTTCAGGTTGGTGGAGAGGGGGAAGGGAGCAGCTCCATTCAAGTCCCTCTGCCTTTCTAGTAATGAACCTGGCTGGTGACAGGCACGTGTCTACAAAGAACTTTCTGTGTGCCCTTTCTGACAGCACCCAAGCCATAGATTCACCATCATGGAGGTAGGGGATAGAAGGTGGAGAAGGCTATCTCCCACCTCCTCTACACTGGTTTATGCTACAAGTGAAACAGTTATTTGTAATGTTTGGGGTCCGAATTTTTGAATAAAGGAACAAGGCTGTTGGGGAGGTGAGGAGAACCAAGATTCTTTTCTTCCTCAGAGTAAGTTGGGGGTAGGAGCCAAAGCCAAGAGAGAAAATGAATTTTATAATTTCATAACCTTTCAGAGTGTCCATAAATCTTGATTGTACCCTAGACCAAAAAGGAAAACTAGCCAAGAAAGGCCCATCAAATGTGAAGGGAAAGTTTGGATTTTAGCCTGAGAGTGCCAATGCTGCTCTGCTTTGGTAGTGCTGGGCAGTCTAGTTAGCTGTGGGGATTTCAAGTGCTGAGGCACTATTAGCTCAGCTGAGTGTTACAGGATGTCTGTCCCCAAAAACAGAGGAGCTAAGTGGTTTGGTAGAGAGAATACTGGTCTTGGAATCAGGAAGACTCATTTTCATGAGTTGTGACCTTGGACAAGTCACTTTAACTCTGTTGGTCTTGGTTCGTCATCTGTAAAATGAGCTGGAGAAGAAAATGGTGAACCATTCTAGTTTCATTGCCAAGAAAACCCTAGATGTATGTGATTTGGGGTTTAGGCCTTTAAAAAATTTCTCTATAGCAAAAATGAATAATACGGAAATAGGTATCAACTGACAATATTTGAACAACCCAGTGGAATTGCTTGTTGGCTTTGGGAGGGGGGAGGAAAGAGGGGAAGGAAAGAAAATGAATCATGTAAACATGGAAAAATATTTGAAAATAAATTTTAAAAATTTAAAAAAAAACCCAAATGGGGCCACTGAGACTCAGACAACAAATACAGAACACGTCATGCTTATCCAGGAAGCTATGTTAAATTGACTTCACTTGATCTAATCCCTTCTCTGCCCTGAATTATCTCAGTAGTTTTATACTTCTGTAATGGTAATAATGTTTAACATTTATACAAATGTTTTTTCTTTTATCCTGTTATCAATTCATTGGGAAGGACAGAAGGATGGAGAAACTGAGCATAGTTAAACAGTTAACAAAGTTACTATTGGTAAATTGCTAATAAATCTAGAACAGATCTCCTGCTGCCTTCTCACCCCTCACTCAATGCGCTTTTCCTTAGACTTTCTTGCTTTGATATAGTCATTTGTATGTGTTGCTGTCTTGTTTTGTAATTGTTTTTAAGTCCCATTTTTGTGTGGGTCTTGTCTTGCCATCAGCTTGGCAGCATTCTAAGGGCACAGAAACTCTTCTCCTTTTCCCATCCTCACTTCCACATGTGATGTCATATAGGGAAAGCTCAGGACCAGTTGAGCATGTGTGAGTAGGAAACCTCACTTCCAACACTGTTATCTCCTTTTCCACTCCTGGTCCTACAACTCAGTCTGCAGAGCAGCAAAGTTAGAGTGAATTCAAGAAAAAGAGGCCAAGGACCTAGGCTGGAAAAGAAAGAAAGTAATTTGGGGATCCTGAAGGCTCCATTAGAGGAGAATAGAAAATCCCTATGACACTTTACCTTCACACTCATGCTACAGAGATCTTGTGGAGTCAGGAGCTATGATAGATTTAGATTCTAGGGGAAGGTAAGATACAATGGCAATGCTACTCAACCTCTCTCCTCTTCTCCTCAAGGATAATTGCTGGACAATTGTACCTATAGTAATCCTGCTTGGAAACTAGGATTCTAATTTCTTTCAGAAGGGGAAAGGACCTACGTGTACAAAAATATTTATAGTAGTTCTTTTTGTGGTGGCAAAGAATTAGAAATTGAGAGGATGTCCATCAATTGGGGAATGGATGAACAAATTGTGGTACATGATGGTGATGGATTGCTATTGCACTATAAGAAATGATAAGCAAGATGGTTTCAGAAAAAGTTGGAAAGATCTGCATGAACTGATGCAGATTGAAATAAACAGAACCAGGAGAACATTGTACACAGTAACAGCAATATTATCCAATGATCAGCTGTGAAAACTTGGCTTCTCTCAGCAATGTCCCAGTCCTGAAAGACTTATGACAGGAAATGCTATCCACCTCCAGAGAAAGAACTGTTGGAGTGAGATAGAGAAGATCGATACATACTATCTTTCATGTTATTGTATTTACAGTTTTATTTGGGGGGTTTGTATTAGTATGGTCTTACAACAATGACCCATATGGAAGTGTGCTTTGCATGATAATAAAAATAAAAATTAAAAAAACCTTCCAGATAGAGACATTCCACTTTAGGTGGAATACCTAAAAAGAGAATTGAATACTTTTAAGTTGACCTGCCAAGACATAAATACAAGACTTACAGGAACTGTATGAACACAATACCAAACACTCTTTACATAAATTAAGACAGCTCTAAGTAATTGGAGGAATATTAATTGCTCATGAGTAGGCAAAAAAAATCAATAAAATAAAAATGACACTAATACCTAAATTAATTTATTTATTCAGTACTATACCAATCAACTACCAAAAGATTACTTTAGAGATCTAGAAAAAATTAATGGCAAAATTCATCTAGAAGAACAAAAGGTCAAGACTATCAAGAGAATTTTTTTTAATGGGAAGGAAGCCTGGCAGTACTAGATCTCAACTATACTACAAAGCCATAATCATTAAAACAATTTTGTACAGGGCAAGAAATAGAGATCAGTCGAACAGATTAGATGCACAATATACTGAAGCAATTAAGCACAGTAGCCTAGTATTTGATGGATTCCCAAATTCCAACTGTTAGGGTAAGAACTCATGCCCTCTGACCAAAAAATGTCTGGGAAAACTAGAGAATGGTCTGGCAGAAACTATATGTAAATCAACATCTCATACCACATACTAAGAAAGGATCCAAATGGGCACATGATTTAAACATAAAGAGTGATATCATAAATGAATTAGGGAAGCATAGAAGAAATTACCTGTCAGATCTATGGATGGGGAAGAGTTAATTACCAAACAAGAGATAGGTTCACAGGAGGTAAAATGGACAATTTTGATATCTCATTTAATCATTTTTACAAAAGCAGAACCAATGTACCTAAAACTAGAAGAGAAACAGAAATTCTGGAAAAAATAATTGCAGCAAATGTCTCTGATAGAGGTTCCATTTCTAAGATATATAGGGACAGATTCCAATTTATAAGAATAAAAGCCATTCCCCAATTGATAAATGATCGAAGGATATGAATGTAGTTTTCAGAAGAAGAAATCCAAGCTATCAATAACTATGGGGGGGAAGTCCCAAATCACTAATATATGGAGAAATACAAATTAAAACAACTCTAAGGTGTCATCGACTCATACCCAGCAAAGTTGATCAAAAAGGGAAAATGACAAATACTGAAAGGGCTATGGGAAAACAGATATATTAATGCTCTGTTGGAGCTGTGAACTGGTCCAGCCATTCTGGAAAGCAATTTGGAACTGTGCCCCAAAAGTTATTAAATTCTAATTGTGCATACCATTTGACCCAGTGATACCATTACTAGGTCTATACTCCAAAGAGATCAAAAAGAAAAAGACCTATATGTACCAAAATGTTTATAGTAGCTCTTTTCTTGGTGGCAAATAATTGGAAACTGAAAGGTTGCCCATCAGTTGGAGTATGGCTAGATAAGTTACAGTGTATGATGGAATGTTATTGTACTCTAAGAGATCACATAGAAAAACCTGGGAAGATCTCTTTGAACTACTGAGTCTGGGAGTCCAAAAGGCAGAAAATGGTATATCTTGGAGATCCAGCATTGGTAGACATAAACAAGGTCTGATGTTAGTCTGGATTTTTTTTAAAACCCTTACTTACTGAATTAGAATCAATACTGTGTCTTGGTTCCAAGGCAGAAAAGCAGTAAAGATAGGCAATGGGGGTTAAGTGACTTGCCCAGGGTCAAACAGGTAGGAAATTTCTGAGAATAGATTTGAATCCCAGGACCTCCAGTCTATGGGCCTGGCTCTCAATCTACTGAGTCATCTAGCTGCCACCTGGATTTTTTTTATAAAGAGGATTCTCCAGAAGCCTGATCAGGAGGCAGAAGATTGGGCTATTAAATGGTCTCTGTGGTGTCTCAATGGTGCAGGGAATAGGATATTGGACTTGGGGTCAGGAAGAACCTGAGTTCAAATCCTGCTTGAGATACTAACTATATGACCCTGAGCAAGCCACTTAAGTTTTCTAATCTGTAAAATGGGGATAATAATTCCTACTTCACAGAATTGTTATGAGGATCAAACAAGATATGTAAGGCTTATGTGCTATGTAAATATTAACCATCGTCATCACAAAGGTCCCTTCCAACAATAAGATTCTATAGAATGGTTCTCCTTTCCCTCATCAAGTGTGTTATTTTTACTATTGTCTTCAGTCCGAAGAAGGTCTCAAGCCACTTAATTGTGAAAAAACTAAGTACTATTGCCCAAGAACCTAAAATGTAGAGAAGACCCAGGCATCTAGAGCCTCTGGTATGCCTGCCCTCCTAAAGGAAGGCTGTTTATTTGGGTTGGATTGGGCTAGGGCCAAGCCGATGATCTGGTTCAGGGTGTCCTGTTTGAGGAGACAGGAGGTTGTTTGTCCTCTCTCTAGAGAGCCACTGGTCCAGGGGGAGGAGGGAAAGGATCAGGGACAAAAGGAATTGAGAGGGAAAGAGAAGGCAGAGCTAGATCAAGGCATTTTCAAGCTAAAGTGAAGGATTAAAAATTGTGCACCTGTGGGTTACTTATCACTCTGAGCCTTCATTATAATCCATGTACCTTGACTTACCACAGAGTTAATACTTAAATGCCATAATGAGCACAATTCTGCCTCCACTTCCCTGGCATTAAAAATAGATGCATTTATAAAAAGTAATCCTAAGTCTTACTTCTGTTCCTGTATATACCATATCTTGTCTATACCTCCTCCTGACTCTGAGGGGAGGACTTTTCTGGATTTTAAAGGGGTATCTGTAGGCTCTCAGAAGAGGCAGTTGCTTGTACTCCAAGGATTGTAAAATAGTGGAGCCCCAGAAGATGCCAGATAAGAGTTCATGCAGTAAATGGAGCCAAAAAGATGGCTAAGTGGATTGAGAGTCAGGTTCTCTCAATGGGAACTTCTTCTGGGGTCAAATGTAGCCTCAGGGGGCAGCTGGGTAGCTCAGTGGATTGAGTCAGGCCTAGAGACAGGAGGTCCTAGGTTCAAATCCGGCCTCAGACACTTCCCAGCTGTGTGACCCTGGGCAAGTCACTTGACCCCCATTGCCCACCCTTACCACTCTTCTACCAAGGAGCCAATATACAAAAGTTAAGGGTTGAAAAAAAATGTAGCCTCAGACAGTTTCTAGCTGTGTGACTTTGGCCAAATCACTTAACTCCCATTGCTTAGCTCTTACTGTTCTTCTGCCTTGGAAGCAATATGTAGTGTTGATTCTAATACGGAAGGTAAAGGTTTAAAAAAACACAAAAAACCAACAGATAACAAAAAAAAGTTAAAAAAAAGAAAAAATTGCTTTCAGATATGCATAAGTTCACAAATAATAAAATCTCCCCAAAATGAGGCTGTAGCAAAAACCCATAACTTCAAATATTTGTACAAAAATGAGCCTGTAGTAAAACTCATAACTTCAAATATTTGTATCCAAATGCTCAAAAAATAAACAAGATGTCTTAATTCAGGAAGGCAAATTTGACCTCAGTTATTACTGAGGCTAGAAAGAAGGAAACCCACGGCTAGACCATAGCTCTGGATGGCTAGAGGTGCTTTATTTAAAACAAACAAAATAGGTAAAGGTGAACAGGCTTTGGGAGGATAACATTGTATATTAAAAAGGCATACCTCTTGTGAGGAATCCAGGAACCAGAAGCATGGAAGCATGATGGAGAGCTTTTGAGTAAAGATCAATAGCAGGAAAAATAGAAATCATTTAACATTTAGATCAGTGATTTGGATAAAAGCATAGATGCCATGCTTATCAAATTTGCAGATGACACAAAGCTGAATAGTCAACACACTAGGGGAGGAGAATATCCAAAAATAGCTTGACAGGCTAGATAGAATGTTCGGCTGAATCCACTAAGATGAAATTTAGTAGGAACCAATGTTATTCTTGAATTCAAAAGCTGACTTTTTGAGTACAAGATGGGGGAACCATAGCAAGGCATCAGTTTTTCTGAGAAAGAACTAAGGGATTTTGTAGTTTGAAGGGCTTCTTTTTGTTTTTAACCCTTACCTATCATCTTAGAATCAATGCTCTGTATTTATTCCAAAGCAGAAGAGAGGTAAGGGCTAAGCAAAGTGACTTGCCCAGAGTCACAGTTAGGAAGTGTATGAGGCCAGATTTGAGACTGAAGGTTTAATATGAATTGGTAATGGGATATGGCAGGCAAAACAAACAAACAATTTGTTGTGTTGTTTTTTTTTAATGTGAGCTTTAAAAAAAAGCTAATGTAAGCTTCATTAAGGGGAGAATAGCTTCTAGGAATAAGGAGCAGATAATTCCTCTGTACTCTGCCCTATTAAGACCTTTTCTGGCATATTGTATTAATTCTGAACTCTAGTTGGAGAACATTCAGAGGGCAGTGAAAGAATCTTGAGTCAGCACCATGAAAGGCTTGACTAAAGAAACTAGGGATGTTTGGCTTGGCCCCTAGAGATGACTTTTTTGCTTATAATTGAATCTCTAGTGCTTAGCACAGTGCCTGGCACAAAGTAAATGCTTCTTGAGGGGATTGGGGAAGGGAAGTAGGGAGAGGGGAGTAACTTAATAGACATATTCAAGTATTTGCTATGCTGTCATGGAAAAGGCATCAGATTTGTTCTTTTTGGCCCCAAAAGACAGAAATAAGAACAGCAGGTAAAAAGCACATTTTCTGAGGTTAGCACTCTACCTAAGTCTGAGCACATATATAATCCAAACGTAGTTTCTGGTGGGGCAACAATAGTTTAGAATGTATAAATATTCTGCAAAACTCTTATTTTAACATTCATTATAACATGGAGATAATCCTGCATTCCTGAGGGGGTTTTGTCACTGAAATAAAAGCTCTACTGATACGACCAAGTTGAAAAGACTTGGTTTTGGAAAGAGTATGATCCAATCAACAGTCTGTTATTTGAGGATGAATCTAATTAAATATGGTCCTGGTAATATGTTATCTGAGAACCAGTCTAGTTAAGTTAGAGGGAATCATCACTTATTGCTGAATTGTTCAGCCTCAGTAACTTCCAAGGATCATATATTAAAGTGTGGAGAGTTTTGAATCTGGAAGGAATACACTTATTGATCAAATTATAGTTCCTTGAAGTTGAAGCAAAAATTGGTCAAATTAAATATTGATAAGAACAAGGAAAAACAGGCCCAATATTATATTTCTAAAGCAGCTATGAATTGTTTTTTAGAAAACAATATGGAAATATACATTAAGAGTTGTAAAACTATTCATGCTCTTTAACCTAGAGATCACATTACTAGGACTAGGCTCTAAAGGCATTGTTGAGAGGGTTAAAAAGCTTTGTATATTTGAAAATATTCATGGAAGGTTTGTTTGTAATAATAAAATAATTGGAAATAACATAAATACAATGACTGGGGGAAATGATTGAATAGATTGTGACATATGAATGTGGTGGATTATATTGATATTAGAAATGACAAATATTGGAAATATAAAGAAAATAAGGGAAATATATGATGAAATGAGAAAAGAGAATAAGAATAATATATACTATGATTATATTTAAAAAATAACAGCCACAAAATCAAGAGAAGGAAGTATCAAAGTAAAACAAATCCAAAGGGAATTCAAACACAGATGATGTTTATATTAGCATACATACAAAATTCTCATATTTTAATTAATTAATTGATTGTGAATATTTTTCCATGGTTACAAGATTCATGTTCTTTCCCTCCCTCTTCCCACCCATAGCCAACATGAAATTCCACTGAGTTTTACAGGAAAATAAACACATTTTTAAACAAATTGTAAACTATATAGTTTGTGGGTTTGCACATAATTCTTTTATATTTGTTTATTAAAGTTTTCTTATATTGTTGATAATCACTAAGTATATAAAAGTTTTTAAAAAGAAAATGAATGTTATAGAATTACAAAGAACAAGTTTAATCCCAAAGAAGATATATAAGAAGACACCACCCCCAAACCTCCTCATGCCTTTGCAGGTATGGAAGGTCCTCAAGTGTGGAATAATGCAGAGGTTTTTAGATTATTAACTGGTTTTGTTACTAGAGTAGTTTACTGTTTCCTTCTCCAATTCATTTCACAGATGAAAAAAGTTAGGCAAACAGTGACTTGCCCAGGGTAATATGACTAGTAAATGTCTGAGGCCAGATTTGAACTTGGGAAGATAGGTCTTCCTGACTCCAGGCTCAGGCTAGATTAGATACTCTATCCATTGTGCCACTTAGCTACCTGGGAGAAATTCAGTGGGCACAAAGATGAAAGAACCAATGAAATTTTATTTTAAGAATTGTTTGATGTTGGAGACAGCTAGGTGACTAAGTGTATTGAGAGCCAAGCCTAGAGATGGGAGGTCCTGGGTTCAAATCTTACCCAGGATACTTTCTAGCTGTATGACCCTGAGCAAGTCACTTCACCCCCATTGCTCTTCTGCCTTGGAACCAATACACAGTATTGATTCTAAGATGGAAAGTAAGGGATTAAAAAAAAAAAAAACTAATAGGATGCTGAAATTGGTTGGTACCAAAATTAGACCAGGATGGGCTTCACAATAATAAAATGAGTGATTTATCACACAGGGAAATTCCTTCTCTGCAGAACTTTCAACTCAGAAAATGTAATTATCATTTAGGGCTGGAGAAAATGGAGTAATAAATGAATAAATAACTCATTTAGAGAGATTCTCAAAGCCCTAACTCCCTATTTCAATGTCTCCTAGACATGCATATTTTTCTTTTAACTTCAGCCTTTTCTGTTGTCATATTTACTTTATTCAGTCTCTGTGGAGGTGGGCCCAGTGCTCATCATTCCACCACCCCCACCCCCCACCAAAAAAAAAAAGCTTAGAGACTGGGGTAGTCTCACTCAAACTTCTCTCTTCTGGACCCTCATTTCTGCTTTGTCCTTGAGGACATCTATCCCCCTCTCTGAAGTTCTGGCCATTTTTCCGGTGTCCTGTGCCAGCCAGCCCTGCATCCCACATCCCCAGCTGTTGACATTTCGTTGACATTCCCCACCAGATAAAGAAAGGGCATCTGTTATACAACAATAGGGAGAAAGGCAGAGACAATGGGAAATTGTGTTTCCGATGGGGTGGGGACAGGGAAGGAAAGGACAAACAGACAGACAGGAGGTTGGGCAGAAGAGGTCAGGGTTTCAAAGCAGTTGGATGTCTGGATCTTACCCTAAGAATCTCTTCCCCCAAGCGATGCTCAGATCCGGGCCAGGACCAGGACACAGAGTGCAGAGGTGAGAGCTGCTGTATGGGAGAAGGTCTAGAAAGGAGATGGCAGAAAAATAAGTAGTTATAAATCTTTAATTCCCATTTGGAATTCATAGACAACTTCCCTTTTCTCTCACAAATATAAATACCATAATGAGAGGAGTTAGTTCATTCCTTCTTCCAGAATAACCCGGCAGGCATTCTAGAGCTCTTCAGGGAAAGGCAACCCTCAACTTTCCCACACCTTAATACCAACTCTCAGGAAGTCATGTGTCCAGTCTGTCCTCCAACTAACTTGTAATCAGCCAAACAAATATTTACTAAGTGCTTATTACAGGCCCACAAATTTCCCAAGATCCCCATTCCACTCCTTCCCTCCAACCCCATGCAGGACTGGCATCTTCCCTTTGTTCCTATGGTAGTAAGTTCTAACAGATGGAGTGCCAGACTGGGCAACTGGACATCTGAGTCCCATGCCAGGCCTAGATTTAGGAATAAATCTTGGACCTTCAGTCTTTCTCTTCAAACCTGGGAAATGAAAAAGCATCTTTTTAGCAGGAAAGGGGGAGGGAGGAGAAATGGGAGCTAAAAGATGCTGAGAGATCTTTGTGCTATAAAGAACTTGGAGATCCTGGAAATGGAAGGACTTAGGATTCTTTTTTCTCAAACAGGACAAGAGGTTATTAATTACTGTTTTACTCTGCTACTGTGGAGATATCAGTTTCTTGGTAAGGAAGCAGACCTTCTTCTATGGTTGGAGGTATTCAAACAAGATAATGTATGTGGGCATGCTTTGAAGAGTATAAAGTACTATACAAATATTACTTAGCCTCTTCATTATGCATGAGTCAGGTTTTGTTTCTTTTCACCGCCAGATCCCCATTTCTGCTAGATAGCATTCTACTCCTCCCAGATCTCTTGAGGGGGAAAAAAATTAACTTTCCTCCCTTACTTCTTGGTTCTGATTTCTTCCCACTCTTGCTAAAAGGAAATTTTCTTTCTGCTGTTTAACCTCTAATTTTACTGCCATTGTATGTTTATCTCTTGTTCTTTCTTTGTGGGAAGACAGAATGCAGTCGGGCCTTTCCCTTTTTTCTTTAACTCCCTTTCACGGTCTCCCTGCAGCAATCCTGCCTGTGGTTCTTCCTGCTTACAAATTCAGGCCCTGTTGCTGTGCCCCCATTGAAGATGGAACCCAAGTGGGCACTTCTCTCCAGAGAATGCCTGCTCAGACTTCACTATGACATCTCCTACCCCATGCCTTCTCTTCTCTAGGCCCAACCCCCTTGTTTCTTTTTCATCTTCTGAAGTAAAGATTGCCCTATTATAACTGTCATTACAGATCACTTTCTAGCTGAGTTCCTGCCATGCCTAACCAACTAATCCTCTATGCCCTCTGGAGCCTCCTCTTTCCTCTAGGTGTTGCCATCTATCACAAAGGCACAGGCAATCCAGGTAAGATGGCCCCAGAATAGCAGACAGGAATGGTTGGCTGGGAAGACCCTGGGGTAGAAGGTCAGGGAGTGGGTGAGGACATTGGAAGGGAGGAGGACAGGGACTGATGAGATACTGAGTGGAATGGGCAAAGACTTGAAGTATACCTAGAGGAAAGGAACAGGAATTGGGGTGGGAAGGGGGGAGACTAGTAAGGAGATGGGTAGGGGCTGGAATGGGTTATACAAGACAGTTTGGGGCCAGGGTGTCCCTGTCAATCTGGCCCCCTTTGCCAGCACCCCACCCTGGTCCCCACTACCTCCTGCCCCCCATCCACGAGGTCATTCACTCTCGCCGCGGTGCCACGGTCACCCTACCCTGCGTTCTGGGCACCCCACCCCCCAGCTACAAGGTGCGCTGGAGCAAAGTGGAGCCTGGGGAACTACGGGAAACACTAATCCTGATTACCAACGGGCACCATGCCCGGGGCTACGGGCCCCTGGGAGGCCGTGCCAGGATGAGGAGGGGGCACAGACTGGATGCCTCCCTTGTGATCACGAGTGTGGCGCTGGAGGATGAAGGGAGATACCGCTGCGAGCTCGTCAATGGCCTGGAAGATGAGAGCTTGGCACTGACCCTCAGACTGGAGGGTAAGGAAGCTGGGTGTCTCTCTCTTCGTGACCCTTCGAAGCCCAACCCCAAATATTCCGTCAGTCTTTTTCTCTTCACCCCCAGGTGTAGTTTTCCCGTACCAGCCCAGTCGGGGCCGATATCAATTTAATTACTATGAAGCTAAGCAAGCATGTGCTGAGCAGGACGGGCGGCTGGCCACGTATCCCCAGCTTTATCAGGGTGAGCAGACTTGGGGCTACAGCCCCTAGAGGGCTGGGGTCTCCCTTGCTCCTTGGCATCCTCCTCCTCTCGCATCAGCCTGGGAGCCTGGTGAAGCCGAGGTGTGGTGAAGGAGATGCTTTGGCAAAGGAGGGATTGAGAAAAGAGGGGAAGCGACGATGGGGAGAGTGGAGTGACAGTTTCTCCTCTCCCGCTCCTGCCCGCAGCGTGGACCGAGGGCCTGGACTGGTGTAACGCGGGATGGCTCCTGGAGGGCTCAGTGCGTTACCCAGTGTTGACAGCTCGAGCACCCTGTGGAGGTCGGGGCCGGCCAGGGATTCGCAGCTACGGGCCGCGAGACAAGCAACGTGATCGCTACGACGCCTTCTGTTTTACCTCCGCGCTGCGGGGTACGGGGAGTGGGAATTTGGGACTAGGGTGGGAGCCGCAGAGGCGAGAAGAAGCAGAAAGCCAACTGAGGCTCAAAGATCAGAACCGGATTTGGGACCCCGGGAGGCGGGGAGAAAGAAGGTGTGGCTTGGGATGAAGGTGGGGCTGAGGGAAAGGAGGGAGGAGGTCGACCCAATGAGGCGGGACTAGAGAATGAAATAGGGTCCAGCACGTTTCGAAAGAGGAGAGGCCTGGGATGCAAGTAGAGAAAAGGAGGAGGGCCGACCTCCTGGGGCGGGACTAGAGAGAGGCGGGGCCTGGATGACTTAGGGGAAGGCGAGGAAGTGTCTACCCAATAGGGCGGGAACAGGGGCGGGATTAGAGAGAGGTGGAACCTAGAGAAAGAGAAGGGGCTTACTTCATGGGGCGGGACTTGAGAGAGGAGAGGCCTGAGATGGATTGGAGGCCAGAAAAGAATGGCTCAATGAGGTGAGGCTAGATTATGAGCGGGATAAAATAAAAAAGGAAGAACTTCAGAATTGGGAAAGGACAGAAAGTGGGGCGGGGCTGGATAAAGGGGTGGTGTCTGGACCAACAGAAAGAGGCGAGGCCATCTAAATGAGGTGGTATTAGAGAATGAAGGACCTAGAACTAGAAAAAAGGACTTGGACTAAGAAACTAGAGAAGTAGATAAGGGAAAATTGACTAAATGAGATGGAGTTGAGAACAAGGGCGGGATTAGAGGAAGAGACGGGGCTCAGTCTGGGGCTAAACTAGAAAAAGGGGAGAGGAGGATAAATAGAGTGGAGGGGGGGGCTACGTAAGGGCGGGGCCAGAACCAAGGAAAAGAGGTGGGCCATATGGGAGAGGAGAGACGGGTGAAATTAGCAAGGTTAGAGAACAGGGGCGGGGCCTAAGATGTATAGAATGGTTTGGAGAAAGGTGGGAACGAGGAATAGGGCCCGTGTCCTGGACAAGAGGGTGGTGAAAAAGAAACATCCTGGGGAAAGGGAGTCGGACTAGGGAACAAGGTGGGGTTGTGGGTATGGGGCAGAGAAAAGTTATAAATGGCAGGTCCATAGAGTTTTCGTCCAGCCAGAGTCCGCCCCACTCCTCTTACTCCCGCCTTCTGGGCGCGGCCTCTTAGTCCCGCCCCATAACTCCCCTCCCAGGCCACGTGTTCTTCGTTCCCGGCCGTCTGACGCTGGCAGAGGCTAGCGGAGCCTGCGTAAGGCGCGGAGCTGTGCTTGCCAAGGTTGGCCACCTCTACGCTGCCTGGAAGTTCTCGGGCCTGGACCGCTGCGATGGGGGCTGGCTGGCTGACGGCAGTGTGCGCTTCCCCATCACCACTCCGCGGCCCCGTTGTGGAGGCCTCCCGGATCCCGGAGTCCGCAGCTTCGGTTTCCCCAGCCCAGAGCAGCCAGCCTATGGGACCTACTGCTATGCCGAGACCTAGACGGATATGCCCTCCCTAGCCCCAGCCGAGAGAGCGGCCCTTTTTCCCCACTGTAGATCTAGTCCTAACTGGGAAAGAGATTGAGAATCGAGTTGGGGATGGGGCGTGTTTACACTAGGAGTGTGTGTATCAGCACTGCCTCCCGCCTTCTCGAGCTTCCCCTGCTTGCTAGATTGAGGGAGCCGAGGAAAGTCTTACTGAAACTCTATTTCCCGCACTGCAGTCAGCTGTGCCAAAATCCAGGCGGGGCCCGGGGGGAGGCAGAGTAAATAAATGCTCCTGTGCTGTTTACCTTTCCTGGATGTGGTTTGGAGGCAGCTTTTGAAGTGACTGGGTGCTCCTGTCCTAAGGGCTAATAATATTTGAATGATGTTTCCCCCTGGAGAAAATGAGTACTGCGTGCGAGACCGAGCGGAGTACAGTGTCGAAATGTTAACTGATCTGTGTAGATTAATAAAATAACCGTGGAAATTCGCTCTCCAGAGAAGTCGAAAGCATTTAACCACGTCGGATCCCATTCCTCCAATACTGTCACTCAAAGAGGCAGAGAGGAGGTCTTATCCCCAACGATGTAGAGGGAGGGAGGCTGGAGAGAAAGGGAAGGGGGAATTAGATGATGCCTAAGGTACATTTTCTGTTCTAAATAATTTGGAATGAGTCCCAGGCAAACAAGGAAGGAGAGGACCCAACTGTTCTGACATGCAACTTGAGAGCTGGGATGGAGGGAGAAGAGAATGAAGGAGGGCTTGCTTCTGAAATTAGAGTCAAATTGAGGGGAGATTCTGGGGAGGAGGAGAGACAACTGCAGTTAGGGAAAAAAAGGAGATGCACATACCAAGAGAAAGAATGAAAGACTGAAAAGGACCAGATGGATTGCTGCCCAAGCTGGGAGGTGCAGCGAGAAGCCCTGCATTACTGCAGGGTATGGAAAATTCAGGAAAAAGCAAGAAACCTCTTTCCTATACCAGGGAGGATGTAAGACCCCAAGACACCTGCGTCGCCCTTCTCCTCCCCCCCTACGATTTCCCCCCAGTTCTCTAGGTCTGAGCCCAGGCTTCCTTCCCCGAGTCCCATTCCCCTCCCCCTCTTCCACTGGAGCAGAAGACCCGGGCATTCCACCCCGCTATTCAGTTTCTCTCAAAGCCTCGATTCTCCTGGCGCAGCTGCTGGGCAATTGCGTGCCGGCGGCTTCCGCTCCGCACCCCCTCAACTACTGGCCTCCTTCCTGCTCTGCTCCCTCCAGAGGTGACGGCTGGCACAGAGTTGGCAAAGGCCCCAGGTGTCCGTGCCACGTGCGGAGTCTGGAGGTGGGGGTGGGGTAGTGTTCCGTGCCCTGGGTTCTTCCTCCCACCTTAGCGGTGAAGGGAGAGAGTAGATGGTAGACTGGGAGTTAAGTGGCATCCTAAGGGTGGGCCAGGAGCCAACACCATTTTATCCGAGGCCCTTTTAAATACATTTTATTTACATTTCTATTACCAGTTCTGAATTCTTTCCCTCCCTCTAGTTCCTCCGCCATACCTAGAGAAAGCAGGAAATATAATATTCACATTAAGTCATTTAAATTGAATTGAAAAGGCTCTCGAGTCATACTGCTGGGACAGGGGTCGGCAATGTATGGCTCTCGAGCCATATCTGGCTCTTTTGAGGGCCAGATATGGCTCTTTCTGTAGGAGCCATAAAGTCACTTTTTTTTTTTCAGGCATTGTTACAGGAGCGGGCACTGTGAGCACTGTACGGCTCTCACAAAATTACATTTTAAAAAATGTGGCATTTATGGCTCTCAGGGCCAAAAAGGTTGCCGACCCCTGTGCTAGGAAGTTCTGTCTAAAGTCTAGCTTCCATCCTTGCCAGTATAATCTCCCCCAACCAGTCGCTAAGGACTATGGACTTCTGAAAAACCAAAGGAGTCCATAGAAAGCCCGAGTTACCTGCCCTCGTCTGGGGGAGGGAGATGAGAGTCCGTGGAACTTGAGGGACTGGAATTTTTCAAATCCCTGTTAATTTGCTGAAAAGTCGATGGCAATAAATACATCTCTCTCTTTTTCTTTTTTTTTAGTAATGAAGAAGGTGCAGGAAGGACTTCAGGATGAACTTTGTGGCTTTTGGAAGTCAGCTTTGCGCAACCAACTTGGAGAAGAGTCTCATCTCCGACCTTGAAAAGTCCTGATTTAGGGGATTCATTTCTCCCTACCTTCTCTCTTGGGCAGGGTTGGAAGGGATGGGGAGGGGAGAGAGGACTGTATTCTGAAGTTGGAGGTAAAGAGATGTTAACCTTTCTGTTTTACAAAATCCCGTTTCTGGTAGCCAGAGAGGAAAGTGGTGGTAGAGGGGAAGCCGGCTAAAATAACAGTGCTAGTCATATCACAAGAGATTTAAGCTCTGGGAAAAGTTAATTACCAAATGTCTTTAGCCAGCTGAAGTTATTAGAGTGCATTCAGAATGGACAGGGTTGGGGGTGGTACTCTTGACGGCCCTAGTACTCAGGGTTATTTTTCCTGCTTAGTCTTTGCACCATGGTAGTGAAGATGACTTTGTGCTCCTGACCAAGAAACATCGGACTTACCCCTGCTCAACTCCCAAGGCTAGTGGTTATATATGAGCCACACGTGGGATTGAATATCACTCCCGTTCCTGCTGCCTGGCAGGGTCTAAACTGGGCCAGAGCCTGGAGGTTGATCCAGCAAGAAAGGAATGCTCCTCCTTCCCCCAGCCCTACTCCAACCCCAGAAAGTTTTTTCTTTAAATTTCTAGAGATAATTTTGCCATTCCCCTTGCATCTACACCCAGGACCCAACTTTTTTTTTTCCTTTCCTATTGGGAAGAGATAGCAATCCTCTCTTTCCCTTTTTCACATCATTATTGGGAGTCTTTCATACTATCTAATCCTAATTTCTTCCACCATTCTGTACCCTCCACTGGGAAAGGATCCAAAATTAGTGTGGCATCCCTCTCCTTTTTCCTTCTTCCTTGACAGGGAGATAATGTAGGGTGATTCTTTGCTGTGAATTTCAAAGTACTTTTGAGCAAAACCTTCCATGCCACAAAGGGAAGAAACAAAAGAAATGGGCAGAGAGTAGCTAAACAGCCCCTGGAAGAATCTAGGCGTCCATCTGTCCAGCCTTCTGTCCCTGCCAGTGACCATGTCTGGTCTCCCTGGAGCTGTAAAGGTCTTAGAAAGACCCAGGCAAAGGTCCTGAAGGAAAAGGGAAGCAAAGATCCTGGATTCCTGGGGGACTGGGGGGGGGGGTACTGGTTAGCATTCTGGGCACTGAAGCATTCTGTTCCGGCCAGTGTTTCTGGTCCACCCCCTGGCACCAAGGTGCCTGCCACATTCATCAATGTAGCAGCTTGGACCGGGAGGCTTCCTCCATAGCCAATAACTGCTTATCGCTTTGCTCATCTGCACAGGCTAGTTTACCTGGTGCCAGTTCCTTCCTAGCCCCCTTTTCTACCTAAGTAGTGCTCCCCTCTGTCCTGTCTCTCTTCTAGCTGGGAGAACTCTCAAGGTTTCATTACTCTCTTTACTTGCCCAATCCACCTGCAGTCTAACCCCCATCCCTGCTACTGCAATATCAGCCCCACCCCATCTCTCTCCCCTTCCCGGTGAGAGAACCCAGAAAACAGAAGGCACAAAGAGTGGATGGGGCAGAGATGATAATTTTATTTCTGTTTATACCATACAAATGTACCCCTTCACTCCCACCCCCAAGCTCAGAGTTACTCCTCTTCCCTTGCTTCCTTTAGCTATCCTTTCCTGAATCCACGGGAAGTCCTTCCTGCAATCTAACCTCCATCCATTCTGCTGTACTAGCAGCCTCTTACTTTGCCTAAGGAGCCCGCCCCGCCCCTTTCCCTCCGCCTCCCTCCCAGCCTCTCTTCTGTTCCTTGTCCCCAGAATAATGTCCTACTTCGCTTGTCCTTTCTGTCTCGCTTCTCTGGTGCTACTGGGGCCAGACTCTGAGAAAGAGCCATAACCCGTGATCTCCAAGCCCCCTAGCTGGGGCGACAGAGGCTGTTCTTGGCCGGAGCCGGCCCTGTCAGAGGGGCGGGGGGCGAGAGGAGGGGAGGGGAGGGAAGCCGGGGCGCCCGGGGGGAAGAAAGGGGGTTTTGTGCGGTGCTCTGGGGCCCGGCTCCGCGCCCTCTTTATAGCGTCCTCTCCTAGCGCTCACCCTCCCTCTAGCTCTCACTCTTCCTCTCGTTCTGCAGTCCCCTCTGCAATCTCCTTCCTGCTGCAGGACCAGCCCCCGGGGGCGCCAAAGTTTGCGGGCTCCGCGCCCCGGGCCCCGGCGCCTCCTTGATTCCCCTCGTCCTTCTCCTGAGAGGTGAGTGAGAGATTCCCCCGGATGCCGTGCCTTCTGCCCCCACCCCACGCACACAGTTTATGCTATGCTCTCTGCCTGGTCCAGGTTCGTGTCAGCTCTCTCTCCCCATCCTGCAATTCCCAATCCGCCAGAGCTGAGCAATGGCTACCCTTGATCTCCCTCCCCCATCCCAGTTGAGGGGAGCTCCCTTGCCAAAGAAGCCCATAACCCTGCCCCAGCAACCTCTCCAGGAGAGCCGATACTGGTAGGGAGAAAGGGGGCAGGGAAGAGAGGTTCCAGGGGGGGTCCCACCGGTAGTTCCCCGACTGCTGTTGCTTAAGTCGCCACTCACACCAGTGTCACTGCTTGCGGGGCTCCCCAGAGTTGTCAAAGCGTCAGTTGCGGAGGTCAGGGGGCTCAGTCCTGCTTATAGTATAACTGCTTATAGTATAGCTAACTAACGTTATTGACAGCATCCGTACCTAATGGATACGGTCCTGCCGTCAGTACCAAGGGGAGCTCTTCTAGCATTACCAAGTGCCTGGATAGCAAGCAGAGCAGCTCCTCTGACTGACGGTTATTAGGAGCCTAAACCACACACACAGCGCTGCTGCGGGGATGATCTAGCGTGCTACCAGTGTTCTTTGTAGTACTGTTACTAGCACTGCCAATTATATGGACAATAACTGTATGAAGACTGATACTAGTTCAGCAACAGTACCAGTCCGATGCCAATTGCCAATGACGTGGCTCACGATAGAGTTGTGTAACCAAGACGCTTCTGCTACTAATGCCATGAATAAAACTATTATTAGCATTGCTAATGTACTGATAACAGAATTGTAAATACTGGCGATTAGTACCTAATAGTAGTACTTAATCCTTTGTGGTTCAGTCTTGTCTGACTCTTCAAGACCTCATTTAGAGTTTTCTTGGCAAAGATACTGGAGTGGTTTGCTATTTCCTTCTCCTGATCATTTGACAGATGAGGAAACTGAGGCAAACAGAGTTAAGGAAGTTGCCCAGAGTCACACAGCTAGTAAGTATCTTGAAGCCAAATTTGAGCTCAGATCTTCTTGAGGCCAGGTCTGACACTCTACTTCATGCCTAGCTTCCTTGTATTTAATCCCAGTTAGTATTAATACTGGTGGCTCAGAGCTTTGGACTTAGAGTCAAGAAGACCTGGGTTCAAATCTGACCTCAGATATGCATTGGTTGTGTGACCTTGGGCAAGCTTTTTAACCTTTATCTCACTTCTCTTATATGTAAAATTGAGTTATTGTGAGGACCTCAGGTTATTGTGAGGACCAAATAAGATAATATTCACACAGAACTTTGTAAACCTAAAAGTGTTATATAAATGCTAGCCATTATTATTATGAACTTGGTCATATTTCTACTAATGATGCCACTAACAGGATTACCAATAGTGCAATGACCATTGCCACTAATATTCTTGCCTGATGTAGTAATACCAGCATTGGTAAGCTAATGTTATCACAAACAGTGTTGTGAATGGCATTGCTCACATGGCAGCTAATCTCTTAATGGTGCTGCCAATAGCATTATAAATGTGATTATTAGCAGTATCATTTCCCAGTATGGCCGGTTGCACTTAAAGCATCCCTGCTAATGCTCCTGATAGTATTACTTATAATCCTGCCAATAGCATTGCTCATCTCCCTGAGGTTGTCAGTAATACAGTTCATTATTTTGTTAAAATTGAGAAGAGAGGTAGTGTGAAAAGTAGTGGACAAAGAGCTAGCCTTAGAGCCAGAGTGACCTGCGTTCAAAGTCCACTTCTGCTGCTTACCTGGGAAATCACTTAACTTCTGGCTACTCTGTTGGCAACTCAATGTTCTAAATCGCAGAGAAGTTGTTGATCTGCATTAGTAGTAGAACTCACCAGAGTGTTTCCTAAATCAGTGAAATCACAAGTCTAGTCACTCTCCTACTAAGAGTATTGCTAGAACTGTGACAGGACAGCCAGAAAGCCTGCCTATGCTAAAGTCAGAAAGGGTTCAAGTCTTGCCTTGGATATGATCTTGTTGTTTGGCCATGCAAGTCCCCCCAACTCTCTAAGGCTGAGTTACAGATGAACTGCTTTAGTAAAGAGCTCCCATGTTGGAGTTCTTTATATGGATGAAATCCCAGATTCCACACCTGCCCCCCCCAAAAGCATTACTTGTATTGCATTGCACTGGACCAGAATAACCATTGTTATTGCTATTCTTACTAGCATCATTATTAATTATCATACTTATTTGACTACAAATGATATTTACTAATATTATTGCTCCTAGAATGGCTGACATTACAGGCAGGACTATGACTGGGTCATAGAGAGCTTTAGATTTTTCAGCTGAAATGTAGAAAGTGGGCTAGGCATGTAGGTGTAGTTCAGAGGGGAGCCATAGCTCCCACAGAGAGATCTGCTTCAGGGAGGCTTTAGAGTGATATTGATGACTGTAGACTGGATGTTTAAGAAGTGGTGTGAATGATGTCCTAATAATAATGAAGATTCTTGAACAGCTGAGAGTGCTCCAGACAAGGACATCCATAAGGAGGTGGGGTGGGAGAAGAGGAGGAATGAGAGAGAGGTATGGGAAGACCTCAGGGGTCCTTGGAGTTGGTCATAGAGATAGTTTTTCCCCTTCAGTGCCATCTAAACAAAGGGCCAAGCAGGTCCTGGTGGGATCCAGGTCGTTGGTTATGCTGGGAGAGGTCAGAGAAGGCTAATCATTTGAATAACTCAGTTCTGAGTTTCTTAGACAGGGTGGAGGCAGTTGGGGCTTCTGAATGATACATGTTTCGAAGAGGGGTGTTGAGAGTCAATCTGAACCTGGCGGTCAGATCATCAAATGGGAACCCTTCTAGTTGGAGTTCCCTAAAAAATTTAGAGGAGAGGTACTTTGGACTCAGGAGGCAGATGAGCAGGAAAAAGATGCTGCCTGAATGGAGGACATCCCCTCCCCCAGGTCCAGATCTCTCTGTCTCTGACTTAGAGGATTTCTGGGAGGGAGATGGGGAATCTGGAATCAGAGACTATATCTCCTTGGGACTGGGGAAGGGAAAATATTTCCTCACCTAGATCTTTTTCTATCCCTATACACCCACCTCCATTTCCCTTTGGCTAACCTCCACCCCCTTCCCCACCCCAGGAATGTGAAGTTGGAATAACTGGAATAAAAGCAGGGAAACCCATATACTAAGAGATCCACATTGGTATGGACATATACCCAAATATCCATAGGGACAGGCAGATCTAGAAATGCACTCACGAATACAAAGGAACAAATAATCATGTGCCAGCATATGATTTCTTTTATAAATAGCACACATTGCCTTTAAAGGTCTATAAAGCACTTTCCTTACAAGTCAGTGATATATACAATACAATGCAAGTACTGTTAGCCTCATTTTATAGATAAGGAAATAGAGGTTCACAGAATTGAAATGAGTTGCCTTTGGGTGTATCCATGCTTAGTGTCAGGTCCAGGATTTGAACCCATGTCTGATTCTAAATCAAGGGAGAGACATATAAACCTACATAAAATCAGACAAAACTATACCCATTCTTAGGTTCTCAGACATATAAAGTTTCCTCTGTTCCCTTCCCCCCAGTCACTGGTTTACAGCATGAGAATTGGGGATACATTTGCAGCTGGGGATTGTAATAGGAATATATTAAGTATTATAAGAAGAATTGGTCCAAGGCCTTTGGGCTCTCTTGACACCCCTCATCCAATGACATGATAGAGTAGATGTGACTGGAAGAATGATCTTCAAAATGTTTTGGAACAGAGAAAAGGCTGGAGACAGCAGTGATAGGGAAAGCTTTTTGGATTTGACCCTGAGATTGGATGAGTTGAAATGATTCTTTCCAGAAGTTGGGAGCAAAGAGAAGAAATCCATAAGCAGAGATGAGGCTTAGGTGTCTGACACTGTCACTATGACTGAGGCCAGGAGAGATGGCAAAGAGGATGAAATCAGATAAGCTAAGTGCTTTGAAATTTCCAGGATCCACAGAAGAGAAATTGTTAAAACCAAGGAGAAAAGAAGGCACAGGTGCCAGGGTTTTTTTCTCTTTTTTCTTCTACTGCCTCCCCCTCAACTGCAGGATGTAGGCCTGACTGGCTCCCAGTAGTCTGTGGGACATGGAAGGGGAAGCAATGCCAGGAATGGGGGTTTCTGTGCCCCCTGGCAAAGGAAACTAGATATGGGGAGCCATGCCAGTCCCAGAGGGAAGAGGGAAGAATCAGAAAACGAAACTAGGGTGAGACAGTTAGCCAAGGGGGGGATGCCCAGGCCTGGCACACTTCCCTGGCATAACTCAAAGGGAAAGGAGGATAACTCTGGATTGCCCAGTGGGCACTGGGTATGGCTTTTTATCAATGCCCCACAAGGCCTGAAAGATTTTATCTCCTAGGTTTCTTGAGAGTAAGATGTCTCAGGATATCCAAGTATCCTTGAGTCCTCACTGACTGAGATTCTTCAAGGTTAGCAAGAAGACCCAGGTATCCAGTTTCCCTGGTCATGTTTTTCTCCTCCAATGCTAGGGGTTTCTAGGAAAACTGGCCTGGATTCAACTTGGGGGTAGGGATGGAGATAAGGAATAGAGTAGGGGGAGGAGATGTCACTCCATCTTTTAGCTCTCTGCTCCTTGTGTTAGCCTTCCTAAGATCATGGAGAAATTCTTCCTGGATCTCCATCTTCCCTGTTGATGCATTATCCTGTTCCTATAGCAGGCTCCCTGAAACTTTTCCTTAAACTATGACTAATACCTGGGGGACAGTAGGAGCTAGAAGCCCACATGAGGTTTCTAGATCTGATGTCCTTCTCTGCCTCTCTGAAAAATAAGAGCTACTTAATGTTTAAAGAATCTCAGCTCCAGGGCCTGATGGCATGAAGACCCCTATGAGCAAAGGGGTTCTTGAATACATGGATCTTCTTCCCCTCTTTCCCTTTCCTTCTCCCCTTAGTGTCTCCAGCGCTCCTCTCGCTCTCTGGATATCAGAATCCTTTTTGAGCTTCCCTTCTAGCCCATGAGGAGAGCTGGTTAGAGTGAGGGGTTTATTCCTATACTAGCTTTGAAATAATTAGAGGAAGATGCTAGGCAATCTATCATGGCCTCTAAGTTGGGCAATAGAAATCCCTGTGGTCTCTTCTTTTTCTTTCTCAATGTCCCTTTAGCTGCCCAACCCCCTCCCTGAGGAGGAAGAATAGCCCTTTACAAAAGGTGCAGCCTGGAAAGGGGGAAGCGCTGGAAGGGGGCCAGGCAACCAGAGAGAGGGGCTTTGTCCCAGGCCAGTTCCTGAGCTGAGGAGATCTGGTGAGAAAGCCAGTGCCAGGGAAAAAGGAGAGGTTGTCATGGGGGGAGGGGTTTGAGGAGGGGTTCAAGAGGGGGAGGATGAGAGGAAAGAGGATGAGTTGTGGGGTCCCCAGGGGCAAGGTCTGGGAAGAAAGAAGAGAATTCATGTAAACAGGAGGGGAGAGAATGTTAAGAGGGTATTTTAGGGAAGCTGGCTTGGATTCAACCCCAGAGTCCTTCTTTGGAGTCAGCAGCCTTGGTTACCAATATTAGGAATGAAAGGGTAGTAAAAGGGTTGTGAGAGGAGAGTAGATAGAGAGGGAGCACAAAGCCCTTAGAGTGAAGCCTGGAGAGTCAGAGGGGAAGATGGGAATGAGGAGCCACAACCGGATGATCACAGGATCCTCAAATCATATGATTTAATACTGGAAAGGACCTTCAAGATCATCTAGTCCAACCTTCAATTTTATAGATGAAGCCAAGGCCTTCAGAAGTGATGTGACCTAACCAAGGTCACAGGGGTAAGTAGTAGAACTGAGATCTAAATTGGAGAATTCTGCCTCAAAGTCTTATGCTTCTCCCACTACACTACTCTGATGTTGGAGTGGAAGCATTCTTAAAAGGACATATGAGCCAGAGGGAAAATGATATTCAGGGTGGCTCCATTAGGGGAAATGTTGGCTCTCAAATTAGACGTCAGTTTAGACCAGCCTCCCACCTGCTTCTCCTGCCTCCCAATAGCAGCCCTGGGCATGGCACAGATGCTCCTGCTGCTCCTGACTGCCTTGGTCCAAGCCCCAACTTCCTCATCTGTGGCCTTCACAGGTGACAGCTCAGGTAATGACTGGGAAGTATTTAGGAGATTGGGGTGAGGGGTTGAGAATGGGGAGATGCTAGAGAAGAACTAAAGGGACTGAAATTTGTTGGTGGGGAGAAGAGCTTGGGGAACACTGGGGGAGGGGAGAACCAGTTACATCATGAAAGAAATCATCCTCTTCCCTTTTCTTCCTTTCTATCACAGAGGATCAAGCATTCCGGGTGTCCATTGGGGGTGATTCACCCCTTCGAGGGGTCCTTGGGGGCTCCATTACCATTCCCTGCCACATCTCCTACCTGAGGCCACCTCCCCCTACCCCTCCCCCAGGCCGCAGGGCTGTTCTGGGCTCTCCCAGAGTCAAATGGACTTTCTTGTCTGGGGGTCGGGAGGCTGAGGTGCTGGTGGCCCGTGGGCTCAAGGTCAAGGTCAGTGAAGGCTACAGGTACCGGGTGGCTCTTCCTGGATATCCAGCCTCAACCACTGATGTCTCACTGGTCCTGAGTGAACTGAGGTCCAATGACTCTGGCTTGTATCGATGTGAAGTCCAGCATGGGATCGATGATGGCAGTGATGCTGTTGAAGTCAAGGTTAAAGGTGAGAAATGCAAACGTCAAACCCTTTCTTCCCCCACATCCACTCTCCTGGGTACCTTGTGAGTAGGAACCTGTCTTGGTAGGATGGGGAGATGTGGGGGAAGTATAAAAAGTCTAAGTCACTGCCCTTAGGAAGTTTCAAATCTTGATCAAGAAGAAGTGGGGCAAAGAAATGAGTGAAGGTAAAGGGTGGACATTTTTGCCTCTATTCCTTTCCTTGATAGAAAAGAATTTCTGCCTATGATTTACCTTAAATTCTTCTCACCATAGGGTAACATGAGTAGAGTCTTTAGTTTTTGTCTCCCAAGAGTGATAAGTAATGGGGAGAGGAGAGAGGGAACAAGTGCCTACTATGTGCTGGGCACTGTACTAAGGATTTACAAATTTTATATCACTGGATTCTGAAATAGGGTGGGATAGTAGGTAGGCAGGTGATGGAGGTGGAGTGGGCTAAACACTTGGATTCAGGATTCTCTCTGTCCTTTAGGGGTCGTCTTTTTGTATCGAGAGGGCTCTGCCCGATATGCTTTTTCATTCTCCCGGGCACAAGAGGCTTGTGCCCGAATTGGGGCCCGAATTGCTAGCCCTGAGCAGCTCTATGCTGCTTACCTGGGTGGCTATGAGCAGTGTGATGCAGGATGGCTGTCAGACCAGACTGTAAGGTAAGAGAATATGAGGCTGACAAGGCCTGATGAGGAGTCGTTAGACCATGGAGAGGGAGGATGGGCTTTAGGGAAACTGGGAAGCGTTAATAGTGTTCCTATCCCAGAACAAGTGTGTTGCCTGGGATTGCCCTCTCCCCCAAAACCAATACATATGTGTGTACTGACCCTGGATCCTCTTTTCCTCCCCAGGTACCCCATCCAGACTCCTCGAGAGGCCTGTTATGGGGACATGGATGGATTCCCTGGAGTTCGTAACTATGGCATGGTGGATCCAGAAGACCTCTATGATGTTTACTGCTATGCTGAAGATCTAAATGGTGATTAGGGGTTTGTGGGTGGGCAAAGATCCCTTTTCAGAATCCTCAGAGAATAAAATGGCCTGTGCCCAATGGAAAATTCTCATGTTGGCACAGCCAGACTTTAGGTACCCATCCCATCTCTATCTGGACTTGAGTTTCCTCATTCATAAAATGAGGGGATTAGAACAAATGATCTCAAATCTGGCCTTAGACACTTCCTAGCTGTGTGACCCTGGGCAAGTCACTTAACCTCTGTTGCTTAGCCCCCAAGGCAGAAGGTATGGGTTTAAAAAAATTATCTCCAGGACTCATCTCCCTGTGATTATAACTTTTTGCCGACCATGGAAGACAGGGAGATTGTCCTCAAAGCCCTTCTAGTTCTAAATTCACTGATTCTATATTATTAATGGAAAAGATTGAAGAGTAAGTTGAATGAGTGATTTGCTGAGGGTTGCTCATTAAATTAAGTCTGTAATGGAGACAGCTCAAAAGCTGGGTTTCTACCTGGAGATGGAGTCAGTGGCTTCAAATCCCAACTAATTGTCAGCATCAGGTGGGACAAGTCACTATCCCACTGAGGACCTCAATTTTCTCATCTATTGAATTGGCAGTCCTAGACCTCCTTCTAGCTTTAAATCCTGACTTCCCTGCCCAGGCTACTTACTACCTCTTAGTAACCTTATCTTCTCTCCCTGCCCATCGCAGGAGAGCTGTTTCTGGGCTCCACCCCAGAGAAGCTGACCTTGGAAGAGGCACGAGCTTACTGCTGGGAACGAGGAGCAGAGATTGCCACAACAGGCCAGCTTTATGCAGCTTGGGATGAAGGCCTGGACCGGTGTAGCCCTGGGTGGCTGGCAGACGGCAGTGTGCGCTATCCCATTGTCACACCCCGACAGCGCTGTGGGGGAGGTCTTCCTGGGGTTAAAACCCTCTTTCTCTTTCCAAACCAGACTGGATTTCCTAATGCACAAAGCCGTTTCAATGTCTACTGCTTCAGAGGTGAGCCTTACCTAAGAGTCTTACACCTCCTGGGGAATGAGAAAAAGAGCTAAAGGCAAAGGCATAGAGCATAAGAAATCTAGGCAAGCACACATACAACGAAATAGAGGCCCAGGAGAACAGAAAGACTTAGAATGAAAAAATAGAGTGAGATACAGAAAGACACTGAGGAAAAAAAGCTCAAAAAACAGTAGGAGATAAAGAGAGCAGCATAAAAACAGATACAATGAGATAGAGAGCTGAAAAGAAAAGCCAATCAGAATAGAAGAACTAAAGACAGACTGACCCACCCCACTAACAAGTGAAGAAACCAAAGCAAAGAGAGCTAGAGGAAGAGACATACACAGAGACATAGAGAATGAGAAACAGAACAAGAGTTGGAAGCAGAGATAGAAAGAGAAGTGGCAATCCAGAGGAACACAAAGGAAGATCGAGATGGAAATAGAGAAAGATATAGAGGCAGAGGAACAGAGAGACTCAGACACGACAGAGATAAAGAATCACAGAGAGACAGAAAATGAGAGGAGTCCACTGAGGCCCCTAGGAGAGAAAAGGGAAGGAGAGAAACAGAGAGATTGTAACATATCTGGTCATGTAATAAGCAGAACAGAACTTAGAATGAGGATGGACTTCCAGTCAATTTGAGAGGGAAGATCAAGGGAATGGCTCTAGGCAGGAGGGCATATATAGTTGTTCTGCCCCTGCTCTCCCAGATTCCAATTGCCCCAGTTCCATCTGGTACTCCTGGAGCTAGTTTGGTTCCATAATCTTCATTGTACATTGTTCCCTCTGCCTTTTTTTCCCCAGAAAAATGGGGAAAGACCCTGTCTCTCTCTCAGTATTGCTGAGACAAGGTTGGAATTTTTTTCAAAAGGAATTTCCACTAGGAAATTCAAGCGAAACAAACTACACAAGCTTAGAAAAGAATGTGTTTGCTGAATGCAAAGTACTGTTCCTCTCCTATTCTGGCTTGGCTGGCCTAGTCCTTGCCTCTCTCCTCTCTTTTCAGACTTCTGAGCTAGATGACCTACTAATGCTAAACAGAGGTACCCAGATCCATAGCCACCAGCAGCTTTGGACTGGCCTGGCTTCTAGGGCTGGTTGGATAGGCTTCTTACTGCCTTCCAGAACCTGCCTCCATCTCATTCCATCAGGCGGTGAGCATGATTGTGCCAAACACTTGCTCTGCATCGACACTGAACCCTTTCGGTCTGCCCTAGTTCTTGGTCTCCCAGTGAAGAAGGATTTTCTTCATCTGACCTCAAAGATCCCTTAACTTTGGGGAAGGGGATTTTATCTGCCCTTCTCCAACCTTAAATCTGCCTTTGTCCTTCCTAGAAGTCTTCATGGCTCTCACCTCTAGAAGTCCTACTTCCTTTCTGAACTGTTCCCTAAATTAATAGTTTCTTAGAAGAAGAGTTCTTAGAATTCTTTTTTATTTAAAATTTTTTAAAATTATTTTAAAAATTGCTTTCATTGTGAATTTAGTAATCATAAATTTAGTATTCAATTAAATGTAACAAGTATTTATTAAGTACCTAACATGGGCTAGTTGCTAAGGACACACTCTGCCAGGTGCTAGGGACACAAAGACTAAAAAGAAGCAGTATATGCACTTAAGAAACAACTTCTAGATCATCTAGACAGTTGGATCTCTAACTTTATGGAGGAGGAAACTGAGGCAGGAAGTGTTTTAATGATTTGTTCAAGGTCACATAACTAGTAAGTAGGAGAAGAGGTACTAGAACTCCTCTCTGGATACCTAATCCATTGTCCTCTCTATTGCACCAGACATCTCTTCTCTAAACCTAAAAGGTTTCCCTGAAACATCATTACCAGTTGGTTGAAAATCTGGGTCCACCATTTGGTGAGCTTGTCTTCTTCACCTATTTTTTTCTAGTCTCCCATCAGGCCTGGACTTCGTAGTGGCTTCTATAACAACCTTAGTTTTCCTTGTATTATAGTGGCCCCCTCTCAAGGTATGTGAAAACTCAACTTCTTCCTTTTTCCAAGTTCCTGCTCTCTTTTGGACTATCCCAAATGTTTCCACTTGTAAGAGCAGAAATGATTAACATACTGCAAATTCAACAAAGGATACCATATATCCTAGTCCAGAATCCCAGTCCTGCCCACTCCTTCATTTACTTTTGTCACATATAACTTAAGTGCTCCTAGAATACACTGATGTCTTCTAGAATCTAAATTTACAAAGAGCAATATCGATTTAGAGTTGAAATACTATTATGTAATTGAAATTTTTAAGCTAAAAAAAAGAGTCTTCTTTATACATCCTTTACAAGTAATCATCCAGCTTCTGTCTGAGCACTTTTAAAGAATGGGAAGCTCATTTCCACTTTGGGGAGCCCTGTCCATTGTTGGACAACCTTGACTGTTGGACAGTTCTTCCTATTAAACCAAAATCTACCACTCTGATATTTATACTCATTGGTTCTAGTTCTATGATCTGGAGCTATACATAATCAGTAATATTTCTTCCTAAGGTAACTCAGAATATTTAAAAATTTCAATGATGACTTCCTTAAAGCTTCACTGCTTCAAGAGAAAAAAAAATTGCTATTTCTTTTACCAGTTCCTTATATGATTGCCCATCACCAGCTTAGTCAGCCTTCTCTGGACTTGCTCCAGGTTCTCAATGTCTTTTCTAAAATGTGGTGCCTGGAACTGAAAGCAACAGGAATTATTTTCACCAAGAGAATATAAAGGTTCTTTCTTCATGGAGAAACTGAGAAAATGGTGGAGATGAAAGAGTTAAGGACCCCTGTAAGACTAGACTTGAGGAGTTTAGTGTTCAGATAGGAGACAAGTGGCTATGACCTCAGGATAGATTTGGAAGGACTCCAACCAGAGAACAGATCCTATATGACCAAAGTCAAGGAGAAGGAAATGTAACAGATAGTCCTAGGGCAAATTGTTTTGTGGAAAAGCAATACTGAAGAGATCTTAGTTTTCTTTTAGCCCCTCATTTCCTCTCCCTTAGCTCTCCTGTTTATAGTCTAGGGCAGTGATGGGCAAACTTTTTAAACAGGAGGCCAAAGGAAAGGAAATGCTCATCTCTCAGTCTGTTTCTAAGGCAACTCTTTCGAAGTTTCATTGTATTGTATCCTACTCACTGTATTTGTCAAATTAGGAATAATGTTGAGTGGCCAGATAGAACATTTCAGGTGGCCACATCTGGCCTGTGGGCTGTAGTTTGCCCATCACTAGTCTGGGGCAGCAATGAGGGAGAATTAGAGGAAGCCTTAGAAGTCATTCTCTCTGTTTCCCCATCTGATGAGAGAAAAGGCCTCCGACCTTATGGAATCCCCAATCCTGATGATAGAAGTCTCTGTTCTCAAGGAACACTGGGTTAAATGGGGAGACACAGATAGTCCCTTCACCTGCTGGGCCCTCAGCCTGATGGAGACAAGAGGTACCCTTAGAATACAGACACAGACACAGGGCTAAAAATAAGGGCAGCTGATCCTGTATTGTAAGGATGGGGAAGAATTTTCAGGAGTAGAGCCCTGGTTGACAGGGATCAACCAAGGAAGTCTCTCTTGAGGAAGATGAGTATGAAGCAGAGTTGATAAGGGAAGTGGGGGAAGGATGGATGGGTTGGATAATGAGGAAGAAAGAAAGCTGTCCCAAGGTTGAAGGAACAATTCTGTGAAGGTGAAGAGCAGAGAAAAGAAAGGACAAAGCCAAGAGAGGGAGGTATCAAGTTTGGAGTGGAGCTAAGCAGGTGGTGAGGAGACATGCTGTCCCTGTCTTGCCTGGCTGGTCAGGGAAATGGTCTAAGGGTCAGGATGAGGGCAGGGATGATAAAGTCTTTCTTTTCATAGCTTTTTTTTTCTAATCTCACTTCACTGGTTTTCTCCTTCCCCTTGTTCCCTTCTCCTGAGTGTAAAATGATTCATTTCCAGCCTCTCTGGTTCTTCCAGTGAGAGAGGTACTTACTGAAGAGCAGTTGAGGTGGGCATGTTATCATTCGCTTGGGATATTTACATCTTTTTCACTTCCTCTATACCCAACTGTACTTACTCCCTTATTCTTAGCCCATTCCATGGGGGAAGGAGAATTTTATTTTTCCAGATTCCTAAGAGAATCTGTTTCTACCTTTATTCTTCAACTCCAAGTTTGCCTCAAGTTCTGACTTTTGGAAACTTCTCTTTGTAATCTTACTACTATCTCTCCTGCTGTAATAATATCTATTTCCTCTCAATCAATTCTTTCAGGAAATATGGTTCAGTAGGGCTCTTTCTTTATGTTAGAGAGGGGATATGGCCTGTCCAAGATGGTATAGCCATGATTCAAACCTAAATTCTCTGATTCCTAATCTAGGACTCTCTCCATTTCATCAAAACTACCTGGTTCACTAACCCATGTGTTCACTTCATATACAATACAATAGAATTCCATAGTCCAAAAATAACTTTTGCACACTTTCTCAGTTCAACTCAAATAGATTTTTATCAATTGCTCCATACATGTCAGGACCAACTATGTTCTGGGATACCTCTGTATCAGGGCCCAGGATAGCTAAAGATGGAGGAAATACCTATCCAGCCCACCTGTCCAAACCCCTGATTGCTACATAATGATCCTCCTCACTCTCCTTCCAACTACAGACCCTGCTCATTCCTCTATCTCCCCGAGGAACCCCTACCCAGCCTCAGATGGGCTGGAGACCATTGTCACAGTGACAGAGACCCTTCAAGAACTTCAGCTACTTCAGGAGGCCACACAGAGTGAGTCTCGAGGAGCAATCTACTCTGTCCCCATTTCAGAGGACAACAGGGGGATCAGCTCTACCCCAGAAGACCCTGAAGAGGCCCCCAAGATATTTTTAGGTAAATCTTTATGCCTTGCAAGTTGCAAAAGGATGAAAGGGTAAAGATGGTATAGGAACTAGAACAATGATCAACAGAATGCTCTTGAGGTGCACCCATCCCTACTATTTCATCTGTGCCACACAACTGCTCCTTTGGCCAAACTTGAGACTGAGCAATATCTCTTGTGTCTCCCTACTCAAAAATTAGAGTTTGTCTCTTCCAGAATGCTTTTCCAGCATCTCTACCCGCCCTCCCCAGTCTCCAGCCTCCCTACTGATAAGATGGTATACTTGGACAGAGACAAACAGCTTATATGGGTCCAGTTTGGAAGGGTTTGAGGATTCTTAACCTAAGAAGATATTGTCTGGAAAGGAGAGGCTTCCCTCCTTTGGCACCTCTTCCTTTTCCCCTCCACCATAGAAAGTGCTGAATTGGAGAAAGGAAGAGAAAGTCATATTTACTCATGTACCAGTTGCCTCCTCATCACCTCACCTCAAGTTCAAGGTCCCCCAAACGTCTTTCAATTTCTTCAATGTCTCTCAACCACTACCCTCTCCTCCAAGGTCCAACAGTTCACTATTCCAGTGTCCACCCTCCCCTCCCCATCCTTCCCCTCTCCCCTGAGAACCCTCGGCTTCCAGACTCTCTGCTCAGATGCCCCCCCTCCCTTTCCCAATCCAATGTCTCCAAAGCCCCTCCCCCTTATGTCCCACAATTCTCTTCCCTAGCCCACACTCCTGTCCCTGGGTCCCTAGAACTCCCTGGGTCTCGTTTTCCTCAATCGGCCCTAGATGCTGTCCGTGGTACTGATATTGCTTTCATTTGTTCTGAAGATGGAGACCAGTCAGTTACCCCGCCCATGCGGTCTTCTGAGGAGGAGGAGCAGGAGGAAGACGAGAAGGTAATAGAGGAAGAGGATGAGGAGGGGCAAGAGGAGGGAGAGAAGGAGGAGGAAGTGGAAGACGAAGCTCCTTCTCAGATACTAAGTGAGATCCGGGAAGTAGCCATAGAGAATGGCTCTCTCTTCACTGAGCCTCCGCGCGAGGAGAGGCTGTCCGAGGCTCCTCTGGTGGCCCAGGTGTCTGTGCATCATGGCTCCATGCCTCCTCCTGGGCGGCAGCCAGAGGGACCCAAGCATCCAAGAGTCAGGGGGCAATTCACTGAGGCCCTACCAACCCTTGGGGCTATTGCTCACGGGGAGGGTAGCCAAGCATCCCCGCCGCCCTCTATGCCTGTCAGTACTGAAGAAGAAGATGAAGAAGAGGTCGGGGTACCGGAGCTGTCTGGGGGCACTCCTCCCTGGGTCCCCCATGCAGAAAGTGATGAAGTGGGGAGCTCTGAAGAGGCACCCGGGCTGTCTCCAGCAACTGGGACACTACCAGGAGTGGAGGGGAAAGAGGGGGCAGGGGACAGGGTAGCCCCCCCTGAAGAGGCTCTGGGAAGGACAGCACCTGTGGAAACCTCCGTCAGGGCCCAGCCAGCGCTACCCACTGAGAGCGCAGGCCTGGGAGCTGCGGGGGCTGCAGCCCCCTCACCAGGTAATCCAACCCACTCCTCTGTCTCCCTCTTCCTTCTGTTGCTCGGAGCTGCAGGCCATGCTATCCTTTAACCTACCCTTTGCCCAAACCCATCTGCAGTCTCCCAGCCAGTGACTATTTCCACCCACCCCCATTCTCCAGTATTCCTCTGTAACTCCCTTCCATTACCATTGCCATAGTTTCCTGTGACCCTACTTCCACCTGCCCTTGGCCCTGTGACTCCTCTTCTGTCCTCATCCTTCCACTCTAAAATCCGTGTCACCCCAAGGGCAGCATACCTCTTTTCCATAACCCCTCCTTGTAATTCTCTTCCTCACTCCAGGCTTTATGCACTCCTACTCCCTCTGTGGCTCCCCTCCTGTCTTCCTCTGAGACTTTCTTGTCATTTCTCCAGGTCCCCAATAGTTTATCCCCTCTGACTTTCCTGGATCTTCCTTTCTGGAATCCTCCTTTTGTCCAAAACCTCCTCCCTATGTAAATCCTACCTTCCCTTCTTGTCAGTGACCTCTGCTCCTGTCCTTCAGCCCTCCTTTCTCTCCTCAGTCAGTTTGAGCATCATTTCTCCTCCTGTCTCCCAATTCATTGCCTTCTTTCCTGTCTTTCATTCCTCCCTCTCTGTATACTCCCACTACCTTTCTTTCATCTGTGTGTCCCATTCTGGATGATATCAGGGAAGCCTTTGGATTGGAATCCCATCTCAGTCCCAGGGAATAAACCCTTCCCCCAAGGAGCCTTAATTGAACACTACTTCTGTGAAGTATTTTTATGACTGTTTCATGGAAAACAAGCCTCGGAAATAAATCTCAATTAAAACCACTTTATAACCAAACTCCGGGTCCCTCTGTCTCCATTTTCCCCAATCTGCTTCTCCTGTTTCTCTGAAGAATTAATTCTTTCTTGTCTCTATCTTTTTGCCTGTCTGACTTTGGCTCTGTCTTTGTCCCACTCTTAACTCCTGTCTCTCTCTTTCTGCCCTCTGTCTGCTTCTCTGTTTCTGTCCTTTCCTTTAGTCTGTGCTTTTTTCTGTCACTCTATCTGTCACGGCCTCTCTCCATCTCTGCTTTTTTGTCTCCTCTGCTCTATGAAATACTCTGTTTTTCTGTCTCTATTTTTCTGCCTCTGCCTCTGGCTCCATTGCTCTCTGTGGCTGTCTTTGATTGTCTTTTTTCTCCTGTTTCTCCTTTGATCTCTTCAGCCTCTTTGCCTTTGCCCCAGGTCCATGCTCTAACCCCTCATGCTGTGTTCTCATTTTCTTCACCACTATTCCATTCCTACCCCACCCCAGGCCATGTCTACACTAACTGTATCTCACTTGGCCCTTTTAAGTCTCTGACCTTTTCCACTACCCAAGAGGATTTATTACCAGTCTGGGGATGTGTGTGGTGAGGGGAAAGAAGCAGAGGAGCATGCTCCCTCATTCCCAGTGGGGAGAAATCAGTAAAGGTTGGCAGATGTAGTGGTGGTGGTGGTAGGGATATTTCTATCTCCCAATGATTTATGCCATTCCAATCTAGGTATAAAAATGAGTTAGGGCACTCTTCCTCTTTGAAGAGACAATGCCACAGGAGAGAGCTTTCTCTGCACCTCTGGGGAGAGCCAACATTAGAGCCTTAAACCATAACAGAACCTCCTATTCTAACCAGCATTTTATTTCTCTCCTGAACTTTCCATCTGTCCTACCCCAGTCCCTATCACTAATAACTCTTCTCACAATTTGGTGGGTTTGTGCCTTCTTCCTAACCCATAGGGAATTCAAGGCACTCAGTTGGCTTATGGAAGTACAAAGAATATGGGGGTTGCCCCTGAGGGAACAGGAACTGGAACTGTGGGGGAAGGAAAGACTTGGGAAACTGGAATAAAAGGGAAAGGAGAACACTCTCCACCACCCAAATGCATAGAATGAAAAGGTATTATGTTAATTACCCTGCTTTCTGATCTCTTCAAAAGTACAGGGGTGAAGTTGGACCAGGTATGGATTTGTATACCTTTTCTACTTTAGACCCTGGAATTCTCTCTGATTTCAGGCTTTCTCCCTCTTTCTATTCATGATGATTCCTGCTTTTTTTAGGGGGAAGAGGGCATAGAACTATCCCCTCAAGCTCTTTCTATGTTCCTTGCCCACATCATGTCTGGGGAAAAGCTTCATAGGCTACTATTGCAGCAAGAGGGATGATAATTAAGTAACAAGAAGTATTTCTCTACCCTCAGGAATTTAGATTACCAGGAACAGAAGACTAGAAGAGTAGGAAAGATGGAAGAGATAGATGTGTTTCAAGTCTTTAATGGATAAGAGACAGAATCAAAGTAGAGGAACCAGATGATGTGGGACCCAGATCACTTTGAGAGATGAGGAAAATCTTCCTAGAAATGGGGGATGGAGACAGACTGAGTTATCTGAAGACTCTCTGTGGGAAAGGGAGCCGTGTTGAAGTATTGCTATAGTAAGCAAGGGTCATCCTGTCACAACCTTTACCTTACCTGGTGCTTAAGAGTTAATATAAGAAATAACCATCCCCTCCAGGGGGGCAACAAGGACCATCTTGGGAAAAACCACTACAGTGGATTAGTAGAAGGAAGATAAAGGTTATGGGACCAGATGAGCTGAATCTTTCTTCCAAAACTAGCCTTGGGGTTCCAGGAAAGTGATTTGAACCAACTCTGCCTTCTCTTCATCCTCATCCCCTTTATCTTTAGGCTAGAGAACTCATAAATGCAATATTGGATATTTCCTCTATATTCACTCCAACCATGAACATGGTAGGGTTCTGCTGATCCTAACCTTTGTGAGCTTAAACTCCCTTGCAGAGGACATAATATTCCACATTGTAGTAGTTTTGGAACATTAAGAAGTGACTGAGACTGCAGCAGGTGAGACAGGGATTGTTAGAAACTGGAGAAAGATTATAAATTTATAATTAGAATGGATAAGAGGAATTATCTAGGCTAACCCTTTTGTGTACAGTTGAGGAAACTGAGGTTCAAGGAGGGGAAATAATTAGCCCAAATGTCACATATTCTCCAGTGGTCTAGAAGGATGATATAATGCAGTAAAAAGAGCTCTGGTTCTAACTCTAGGTCATATCCATTAACAATATGACCTTTGAAATATCACTTAATATCTCACATTTCTATACCACTTTAGAATTTACAAAACACTTTCTTCATAAAATCCTTAGGATATAGGTAGAGAAGTAGTGATTTTCACCATTTTACAGATGAGAGAACAGTCTCAGAAAGGACTTGTATCTTATCCAAAGTCACACAGATGGAAGAGGACAAAGCTGAGACTTGAATTTTTAGATTTAGGACCTCAGTTTTCCCATTTTTAAAAATGGATTTAAGGATAATTATAATACCTTCCTCATGGGGCTATTGAAAACCTTTAATAACTCTAGAATATATGAACTAGATTATTCCTGATGTCATCAGCATCACTTTTACTCAGCTTCCCTAAAGACAGGCATCGAGTCAGTGGGGACAAGGCTTTCTGAACACAGATTCCTGAACCACTGGAAGTGGGATCATCTTTTGCCCATCCGTTTGATAAGGAACCCCTTGCCTTGTCCACTCTCCATTAACCTTGCCTTGGATACCCCATTCATCACTGCCAGTTCACTGGTCTTCTGCATATCTTCTCTAAAAAAAGATGCTTTGAGATCTTCTGTGAAAAATAATTTCTGTTCACTTGTATCTTGGCCACTCAGTTATCTTCACCCTATATTTCTGTCATGAGAACCCTATGAGTAGAACCCTGGTCTGGGAAGGGTGGGAAGGATCCAGAAGAAGGAAGAAGACTGGCTTCTACACTTAGGAAGTCAACAGTTTGCTGAGGGAGACACTGCCAACCCTCAAAAAGTTACCAATCTCAGGGAAAATAGAATCCCTGCCCTCAGGAAGCTCCTACTTTGATGGGGGAGATGAAATCCCCAGGCTTCTTCCACCAGGTACAGAGACTAGAGCCATGGTCATGCCAATCACCTTGGGAGATGTCACCTTGGGGAAGAGATAGGATTGGGTTGAGGGTGGCAGTGATGGCTGGGAAGGCTTTTTAGGGGAAGGGAATATGGAAAAGTGTTGGGAAGGAGGGGAACTAGAGGAAAAGGAAGACATGTAGTCTTTTGTAACAGAAGACCCAGAGAAAGAGCTGTGATATGAAAGGAGGCCAAGGGCAAGTTCATCTAGCAGGAGTGAAGAGTATGAAGAGGAATCCTGGAAAATAAAAAAAGAGTCAGGTGTCCAGCAATATTGAGAAGGAAAAGGATGGAATAGAAATAATATTTGAGAATTCCTGCTTCTAGTGGCCTCCAGAGGAGACTGATTCTATAAGCAGGCAAAGGGGGAAGTCAGATTTCTCATCTGACACTCTGTCTGCTATTCTTCCCACCTTTAGCCACCTGGTACTTACAACATAAAATCCCAGGTTCAGTGTATGTGTGAACTGTAATACCTGGGAACATGGAAGACTAGGGGGACCTACAGGGTTTTCTAACTTGTCCCTTCTAGAAAGTTAGTGTTGGGAAGAATAAATGCCCCTTTTCTATAGCTCCGTCCACTGCCTAGCCCTGTTCTCCATGGAAATAGGACAGAATTAGGGTCTCAGTTGGATTAAACCCTTTCCAACCTTATATTGGTTGAGGGACTGGGGTGGGGAATTAAGGAGTGGGGTTGGAGGAAGAAAAATGAGCCCACTGGACAGAGAGGAGGGTTGGCTATGGCCAAGGCCCTACTCTGGGATGGATTTCATATGTGTTTTGAGATCTCCCATAGATGCCTAAATTCCTAGGGCCACGAGCACCATGTCTCATGTCTCTGCCCCTTGCAGGTGACTGTGTTCCCAGCCCCTGTCACAATGGGGGGACATGCTATGAAGAGGGTGATGGTGTCCACTGCCTATGTCTACCTGGATATGGGGGGAATTTATGCGAGATTGGTGAGTGGAGCTGTAAAGGGGCAGATAAATGAGGGCTCAGGAAACTTATCTGGGGGGGGTCTAGTCAGGAGTGGTTTATAACCCCCTCCCCAAGCTTGTATTAGAAGCTTCTAGGAGAGTAAGGGAATCAATACTAAGCACCCTAGGGTGAAGAATTTTAATTCCAAACTCATTCAGGCCTCAAATTCCCACAATATAAGAAGAGGGAGACCTGTCCCACCTTGGAGGTTGGGGAAGACAAACCAAGGGTCAAGGCTGGAGACAGAAAGGGGTTTGAGAACTTCAAAGTGTGTCCCTGTTCCCCCTTTCTTCCCTGGTACCTCTGACTCCTATTTCCTCTAGTCCTTAGACTAACTCTGTCACTGCCTCAATTCATATCACCTCAACAAACATCTGTGCTCCCAACCCCCAGCACAGTGCTTTGTAGTAAGCACTAAATAAATGCTGTTGTTGAATTGTGTTAAATTGATTAGTTGGCAATGTGCCCTATAGCCCTGGCAGCTGGGCCCTGATGATACAAAGATGAAAAAAATGGTCCTCGATGTTAAGGAGCTTATGTTGTACTATTATACAGCACACACACACACACACACACACACACACACACACACACACACAAGTATACTGTAAAGTACAATGTGATGGATATCAATCAATAAACATTTTTTAAGCAGCTACTATATGGCAGGCATTGTGCAGAGCACTGAGCATATAAAAAGAGGCAAAAAACAGTCCCTATTCTCAAGTAGATTATAATCCAATGCAATTAAAAGATAAAAAGAAATACAGAAAAAGTATTCCAAAAAAAGTTCAAGGATGGAATTTCACTCACTGTCATCTGAGGTAATCAGATACCTACTCTTTTTACTCCTGCCACCATGCCTTTGCTAACTTCCCCATTTCTCTCACCTGTTTTCCTGAGAAAGGTTAGGACCTTGAGTTTTTTTAAATCCTTATCTTCTGTCTTAGAATCAATACTGGGTATCAGTTCTAAGGTAAAAAAAAATGGTAAGGCATAGGTATTTGAAATTAACTGACTTACCCAGGATCACACAGCTAGGAAGTATCTGAGGTCAGATTTGAACCCAGGATCTCCCATATCTCGGATTGGCTCTCTATCCACTGAGCCTTTGAGTTTTTTATTTATTTATTTGTTTGTTTGTTTGTTTATTTATTTATTTATTTATTTTTTAAGCCCTTACCTTCCATCTTAGAATCAATACCGTGTATTGGCTCCAAGGCAGAAGAGTGGTAAGGGTAGGCAATGAGGGTCAAGTGACTTGCCCAGGGTCACACATCTGGGAAGTGTCTGAGGCTAGATTTGAACCTAGGACCTCCCATCTCTAGGTCTAGCTCTCAATCCACTGAGCTACCCAGCTGCCCCCAGACTTTGAGTTTTAAGAATGTTTTTATAACTCCCAAGAAAATAAGGAAAGGTTTTGTGGAGATGGTAGTTTGAACTGAGCCTTCCTGACCAGTATGATCAAGAGATCTCAAGAACTTCCTTTCCTTGCACTTGACCTAGAACCCTTTTCTGCCTCAGGCCTCCGATCCTGCAGTTCTGGCTGGGATGCCTTCCAGGGCTCTTGCTACAAGCATTTTTCAACTCGGAGGAGCTGGGAAGAGGCTGAGACTCAGTGCCGGCTTCACGGGGCCCACCTAGCGAGCATCAGCACTCCTGAGGAACAGAACTTCATCAACAGTGAGCTGGGTCCCTGTGGGGAGGGTTGAAGGGCCCAGGGTGAACTTTGGGGAGCCACTGAATTAATGCATTTTGGTTCATTTCAATTGATCCATAGCTCTAAGCCAGGGCTGAACCTTAGAGCTGTGGTCCAATATTGTGGCCAGGCTCAGTGTGTGTGAAGCACAGGGTTCCTGATATAGCCTGGCTGGCTGTTAGGGCTTCAGGGCCACATTTTAGTTTTCAGCACCTTGGAAAGTGAAGGGAGACATGCATGGCACTTAGTCTGGGAGGCGGGGTGGGGCAGGGCTCAGCACTCCTTCTATAAAAGGTTTACCATCACTATCATAGGACCTGGTTTCATTTCTATCTCTTCTACTTACCATGATTGTCCTTGAGATACCTCTGTTTCCCCTGCAAAAAAAAAAAAAAAAAAAAAAAAAAAAAAAAGGTGGGACTACATGATCTCAAAAATCCCTTACAACTCTAAATCCTTTGATCTATGTTTTTCTTATATCCATTATTTGAATCATACTTTTCTGATTACCTCACCAAATCATTTTCTGGTGGTCCTCTTCCTGGTCTCTCTCTCCTCTTTTTCCTCCTCCACCCTCTTTCCCCAAAGTGAATCAGGAACTCTCTATTTTTTTTTTTATCATACTTGCTTGTTTGTACTTCTCCTTCTCTCTGCCTTCTAGTCATCAGAACTTGTCCCTGATCTCTAAGCCTTGTTCCCTCTGATGCCACATTCTGGGAGAGGAGAAAAGAGCCCAGATCTAAGATACCTATGCTATTGTCTTGTTCCTCATCTTCCATCACTCCCTATAAATATGTTCTCCTCTCTTTCCTCTTGGATAACAGACTAACAGGATGAGAAACTAGGTGTTTTAAGATACAATATGGTGTTGCAAACAGTGGAAAAAGAACAAAATTTTGCAGAGGACCTAGTTCAAGCCCCAATTCTGTCACCACCAGTATGACTTTGGGCAAGTTACAAACTCTCTATACCTTGTTTTCCAAAATCTGTAAAATGAAGGGGTTGTTTTTCTCTAAGGTCCCTCCCATCCTCTAAACCTGTGACTATATAAACAGCTTTCCTGTGGCTTAGAAGACGTACCAGAAAAGAGATACTTTATATTTTAATCTATGGGAAAGTGGTCCATAAGATAATAGATTTAGAGCTGAGATGAAGCCTCAGCCTCCCAAATTTATTGATTGTAGCTCCCTCAACCTCTCCTGTCATCTAGTCTTCCTTATCTCACTCATATTCCAGCTTTTCTCCCAGAATTCTTGGCTTTGTTTAAAAGTTTCCTTCTTTTTCTAGGGCCAATTCATTACCCCCTATCTTTTCTTGCTCTGGGTAGTTCTACAACTTCATTTTTGCATCCTTGATTCCAAAACTTCAACTATCATCATTTTCCCACTTGCCTTTGGCTGGGTCTCACTTCCACATTGGGAAAAGTGAGAAGAGGGCAGCAGAAGGGATGGAAAAGAGACTTCAGAAAGAACTTACCCTAGTGGTAAATGTAGTATACTATTCCACTGGGGAAATGGAGCCCTCTGCTGGTCTGGGGACACATTACAGACTTCATTCTTAAAATCTCTCCCTATACCCCATCTCTTCTTCCCCAGATCGATACAGAGAATACCAGTGGATTGGGCTGAATGACAGAACCATTGAGGGAGATTTCCTGTGGTCAGATGGAGTTCCTTTGGTGAGAGGAGGACAATGTTTTCATATGCACATACTGGTTTCCTCTCAGCCTTTTCTACTCTTAAGTGTCCCCCCTCAAACTCCCACCTTTCTCCCTTGTTCCCCTAGTCCCTAGTTTTCTCCTTCAGTGCCCCCAAAGCCCCTTCCCCTATCTCCTAGTGTCTTCCCAGACACCACCATTCTCCCTCAGTGTCCCTAAGTCCCCCTAAGTCTTATCTTATCTGCCCTCCCCCAAAGCTTCCAAACTATTGGCCTTCTTCCTCCATGTGCCCTAACTCTTACTTTTCTCCTTCAGATGTTCTCTTTTTATCTTCCCTTCTTTAGCTTTATGAGAACTGGAACCCAGGGCAGCCTGACAGCTACTTCCTGTCTGGAGAAAACTGTGTGGTTATGGTCTGGCATGACCAGGGACAGTGGAGTGATGTTCCCTGCAACTACCACCTATCCTACACTTGCAAGATGGGTCTGGGTGAGGAGAGACCAGGAGGAGAAGAACTGACAGGGAGGGGACAGAACTTCGAGGAGAAGCACCAGAAACAATGGGGAAGAAGGTCAAGGAGACAGGGGGCACTGGAGGAGAAAGGCAGGGAGCTGGGAAACATTGGGGAGACAGGAGAGGATTGAAAGACACTGGGGAAGAGGTGAAAAAAGCTGGGGCAGATGGGAGGAAAGGAGTATTTTGGGGGATACCAGGGTGAGGGGCTAGAACTGGGGGCAGAAGAATGATTTATTGCCCAGTAGGTAACTATAAAACAAAGTCCTGATGCTACATAAATAGGTATGTATTAACCTTGGGATCCTGTTTGCACTGAGCTGGCAACCCTCACCCAGGAAGGGAAAAGAGGGAGAATTGATTATCAATCAATGTAATTTTGGTTCCAGTTGGAGCCAAAAGGCCTAAGGTATGTGTCTAGCAGATGTTCTTGCTGTAGGAGCCACAACTGGCACCATCTGGGACTTCCCCTCCCTGATTGTCTCTCACAATCTCTTTCTCCTAGTGTCTTGTGGACCACCCCCAGAGCTACCCTTGGCCCTGGTCTTTGGCCGACCAAGGTCCCGCTATGAAGTGGACTCTGTGCTGCGCTATCACTGCCAGGAAGGGCTGGCCCAGCGTAATTCTCCCCTGATCCGGTGCCTTGAGAATGGCCAGTGGGAGCACCCTCAGATTTCCTGTGTGCCTAAACGACCCGTGAGTACTTGAGTCCAGAAGAGTTTGGTAAGAAGTAGGATATTCCACTGGGCCAGAACAGCCAAGTAGAGGTTATGTAAAGGGGCCAGAGATCAAGGGCCAGAGGTGGTCAGGCACCATGCCACAGCAGGATAGATTGGGAAGAAGGGGAGACTCATGGAGGCTATGATAGTTATTTTCAAGTATGTGCAGGGTTGTGGAACAACAATAATAATAGCAATGACAACAGCTGCTGCTCCATAAGATGATGGATTCCTCATTATTTAAGACCTTGGATGACCTCTTGTCAAACTGTGGTAAAAGAGATTCCTGGACAGGTTTATATAATAATAGCCTCAATGGCCTCTGGGTCCCTTTTAGTTCCGGGAATCTGGGTTTCTCTCAGCTTCAGAGTTAGACTGGGTGGGCCAAGGGTAGAGAGGAAAGTTGAGGAAAAGATCCCAGCAGAAATGTGTTTCTCCTCCTCAGCCTCGAGCCCAGCTCCGGAGGACAGCTCTGAAGGAGCGACAGGCAGCTAGGAGGGCTGGAGGATGCCGGGGAACAGGTGGACACTGCTGACCCCTGTACCAGGCCCCAGGACACCTAGGTTCCACCTACTCTCTTCTTCCCTCTCTCCTTCCCTCCCTCCCTCTCTCCTGTCGGGGCAGGGCCTCGAACATGTGGTTCAGGGCAGGGACCCCTCATCTCAATCACTCCCCCATCATCAACACCTCTACCCTATAGGCAGCTCCTTCTTTGGTGCTTTTCTTAGTATTCCCCCTTGGAGTCACCGGATGTGACATTGTAGCCAGGGTGGCCTTAGAGCAGGGAGTAATATCATGAATAGGGACCAGCAGGAATTGACCAGAAGTCCTGGTGGACCAGAAGTGACCTCATTGCCCCTGTCAAGCTGCTAAGGAAAGGGGCCAATCAAGCCTTTCCTGCTGCACTGCCACCGGGACCTCCCTGTTCTCGCTGGAGTCACACTTCCCTAGTTACAACAGTCAGTCTCCAAGTGCCTCTGTCAACTGCCCCCCAACCCTCAGCCCTTCCTCTCCACTTCCATAGGGGAAGCTCTGCCTTTGGAGGTCTGGTCTTCCCTTACTCTTTAAAGGACAAGACCCAGCTATGTATAAAGTGGAATGTGTGGGGATGGATGGGTTCCCAGCATGGGGGCATTGGTCTAAGTGCCCTCAAGAGGAAAACAGGCAATAAAAAAACTATTTGACATTAATATTGGTATCAAGGTATTGTATTGGGGAGTGAGTATAAAAGGGGCAGGGCAGTTTATAATAATAGAATAATAACAGCTAGCATTAATACAGCACTTTAAAGATTGTTTTATGTATTTTACCACATTTTTTTTTATTTTAAACCCTTAACTTCTGTGTATTGACTTATAGGTGGAAGATTGGTAAGGGTAGGCAATGGGGGTCAAGTGACTTGCCCAGGGTCACACAACTGGGAAGTGTCTGAGGCTGGATTTGAACCTAGGACCTCCTGTTTCTAGGCCTGGCTCTCAATCCACTGAGCTACTCAGCTGCCCCCTATTTTACCACATTTGATCCTCACAACAACTCTATGGGATAGGTGCCATTATTATTCCCATTACACAGATGAGGAAAATGAGTCACAAAGAGGCCTAGTGACTTGTCCAGGGCCAATAAGTACCTGAGATAAGATTTGAACTCAGTTCTTCCCAACTCCAAGTCTCATAATCTACCCACTCTATCACCTGGCATTGCCACTTATGGAAAAAATTGGCGTTTGTTTTTAATTTTTGTTTACTTATTTATATTTTTACATTTTTTCTATGATTACACAATTCATGTTTTTCTACCTCCCCTCATCTCTCACCCCTCCTGGAGTTGACAATCGATTCCACTGGGTTATACATACATACATACATATATATATATATATATGTTCAAAACCTATTTTCATGTTATCCATATTTGCAATAGAATGATCTTTTAATGCCAAAACCCCAATCATATCCCCATCAAACCACGTGATTGATCATATAGTTTTCTCCTGCATTTCTACACCCACAGTTCTTTCTCTGGATGTGGCTAGTATTCTTTCTCATAAGTTCCCCTAGATTGTCCTGGATCATTGCATTGCTGCTAGTAGAAAAGTCTATTACATTCAATTGTGCCATAATGTATCAGTCTTTGTGTACAACGTTCTCCTGGTTCTGCTCCTTTCGCTCTGTATCAATTCCTGGAGGTTTTTCCAGTTCACATGGAATTCCTCCAGTTCATTATTCCTTTCAGCACAATAGTATTCCATCACCAACAGATACCACAGTTCGTCCAATCATTCCCCAATCAAGGGACACCCACTCATTTTCCAAATTTTTGCCACCATAAAAATCATGGATATAAATATTTTTGTNGCAATGGGGGTCAAGTGACTTGCCCAGGGTCACACAGCTGGGAAGTGTCTGAGGCCAGATTTGAACCTAGAACCTCCCATCTCTAGGCCTGACTCTCAATCCACTGAGCTACCCAGCTGCCCCTGGATAGCATTCTTTCTCATAAGTCCCTCAGAGTTGCCCCAGATCATTGCATTGTTGTCAGTAGCAAATTGACATTTGTTTTTTAAGTGACAGAAGAGTATCTGGAGCCCCCAGTTTGTCAAGGAATGACAAAAGCCAAGCCTGGTGGTTGCTGTTGTAGAATAAGAGCAATTAACTGATGATGATGATGATACTTTCATGGGTCCTTTATCTCACTGAAGTGGCTATTTTCTTCACTGTGCAAGCCATCTCTCATCTAATTCTTATCTCACATGATTCTTATCCATATGGTCCCATAAATCCTTCATAGAGTATCTACCTCACATGCCAGAGGTCTTCTTCTAGGTCTTAGTGGGTTCCAGAACAGTATCTGAGCTATCCATCTTTTTTTGTTTGTTTGTTTTTTATATATTTTTAAACCCTTAACTTCTGTGTATTAGTTCCTTGGTGGAAGAGTGGTAAGGGTAGGCAATGGGGGTCAAGTGACTTGCCCAGGGTCACACAGCTGGTGAGCTATCCATCTTTTGCCCTAACTGCATTACCCTTAACAACTTCCTTAAAATCATAGTTGGTAATATAATGCAGCTTGTTTCTCCCCCCTCCCCCCGTGAGTCTCTCCATTGCCCTTTCTGTCACCTACTATTCTAATTTTTCAGAGATGCTACCATTCTCCAATTAATAGCTAAAGAGAAGACAGAATAACAGTGCAGACAAAAATGGGTTTTTATGTCAAAGAACGGCTTGAAATCATTGTAAACACATCACAATTTCCTGAACTGGAATGGAATTTGCCATTCTTTGATCCCAGTTCTGGGTCCAAGCCATTGACCATCTGTAATGCCTATCCACCAAATTACAAGTATTATCAGATTAATATCCAGTTTCATGTCATAATCTGGGCATTCTTCATCTATCTGGTTTTGCCTGTGTTGATTTCTAGACTGATCTCTTTGGTGAAAATGTGGATTCAGGCTTGACACAAACAGCATAATACTACTCTCAAACCAGAAATATCTAGGAAACCTCAACATCTATAGGGAATCCTCTGACACAAACAGGGTTAAGTGATTTGCCCAGAGTCACACATCTATAGGGAATCCCCCATTTGAACTATGTGCCAAGTATCCTCCAGAACAGTGATCAAAAGCCCTCAGTGAGCATGTATTTCCCTGTTGTATGCCTTAGTCAATATTAAGAATAAGAGGATTGGCAGGGTGGGCAGCTAGGTGGCTCAGTGGATTGAGAATCATGCCTACGGACAGAAGGTCCTCAGTTCAAATCTGACCTCAGACAGATTTCCTAGTTGTGAGACCCTTGGCAAGTCACTTAACCCCCATTGACTAGCCCTTGCTGCTCTTCTGCCTTAGAACCAATATACAGTATTGATTCTAAGACAGAAGGTGAAGGTTTTGTTGTGTTTTTTGTTGTTGTTGTTGTTTTTAATAAGAGGATTGGGAGAGTTAGATGGTTCTGTGAATAGAGTTCTAGGCCTGGAGGCAGGAGAATCTGACTTCAAACACTTCCTATCTATGTAACCCTGGGCAAGTCACTTAACTCCATTTGCATAACCCTTGCCTTTCTTTCTTAGGGTTGTAACTAAGAGAGAAAGTAAAGGTTTAAAAAAAGAAAAAGAATATTGTTGAACAAAATTCTCTCTGTTATTGCCTCTATGAAAAATCATCTTGGATGACCTTGATGTATGATGCCCAAGATCTCATTTTGTTCCACTGAGTCTAATACTTTTTTGTAATCAACAATTAATGTATTAGATCTCATAGTCTCTGTACCTCTTAGTCAATTATGTAACTGCGAAGATGTGGTCTGCCTCAGAAAATCATTTACAAAAGCAGACCAGTTTCTTTCTCCTATTTTGATTCAAGACATCCTTGGTACCAATGGTATATGTATGTGTAAAAACATTCGTATATGTAAAACATTCTCACAAAGATTTTGAAGATATGATAAAGCAGGCCTATCCAGTTGGTAGTTCCTGATGTCTTCTTAGTAAACTTTTAAAAATATCATTCTCTTTCTTCCATTCTTTTACTGTCTTGCCAAATTCATCTTCCCAAGTGCCATTTCTGTTTTTTCATCTAGGACTTCACTTACTAAGTTTGACTCCAGATTTTGTGATAGCTAGTGCCATTTCATTGATGATGAAAACATATGGTGACAAATCTGTTTCATTTTGCACCTATTTGTTGTCCACCTTTATGTTTAGAAATGCTCTTGGGCTGATCTAGCCTAATTGACTCTTACAACTACTCTTACAACCTTATTTTTTCCAAGCACTATTTTATTTTTTGCTATTTTCTAAATTATCACTACTCACAATTCTTCTGCTGTTTTCCTCTAATATGTTTTGCAGATAACTCTAACTTTAAATCTACATTGCTTCCATGTCTCTCTGCATGGCAAGGAGCTTGTGTTCACTGGCTAAGGTGGTTTCTGGGCTGTTTTAATCTCTCTGTAGTAAGTGTTTTACACTGGCTAAATCTCCCTAAGAAATACTACTAGTCAGACTCAATGTCTTTATTGTTGTTGTTCCATCATTTCTGTTAGATCCAACTCTTTGTGACTGCATTTGGGGTTTTCTTAGCAAAGATGCTGAAGTGGTTTGCCATTTCCCTTTCAAGCTCATTTTACAGATGAGGAAACTGAGGCCAACAAGGTTAAATTTCTTGCCCGTGGTCACACAACTAGTAAGTGTCTGAGGCCAGATTTGAACTCAAGAAGATGAGTCTTCCTGACTTCAAGCATAGTGCTCTGTCCACTATACTGCCTACCTCAGTGGTTCCCAAACTCTTTTGGCCTACTGCCCCCTTTCCAGAAAAAAATATTACTTAGCGCCCCCTGGAAATTATGAAACTATTTATTGAACTCAGAATAGAATGTAACACAAAAAAAAATGTAGCCATCACCTCCTGCCCTGGATCGCTGCAGCACCCACCAGGGGGCAGTGGCACCCACTTTGGGAATCACTGGCCTAGTTACTCATTTTGTAAATACCTCCACCCTTTACTCAACGTCTTTATTTTCATCTATCTCCCATTTTTCAGAGCCTCTTCAAATGGAAGAATAGTTTGGCATGCTGCATCATTACCCTTTTGATTGTAATCTTTGTTCTAATTAGTTGGTAGAATGACTATAGGCAGAAAGCTGATTGTGAAATGAACTTCCCCCATATCAATATTTTATTATTCTCCTTTATGTCCACTTCCACAATGAAAAGACTGAGTATCAAGTTTACTTCTCTCTTAAGGCTCTTGGAGGAATTTATAACATCCCCTGCAATAGATATGTTAGTACATAATCTGCAATTATCATTCTAGTGGTCTTCCTACAGTTCCTTATAGTGATCCTTACCAAATGAGGGGACTGAGTAGTTCATGAAGTGATATTTTCATTTATGTACAGAATAAAACAAATTCCACTAATTCAATTATTGACCTCTGTGAGAGATTTGGTGAACTGTGTTTCCACTGAGCAGCAACTTCCTTATATGATCTAGTTTAATGTATAGCGAGAATGTCAACAGTGATGTCATTTCCCCAGTGACTTATCAACTCAGTGGGCAAAGATTTCTCCCTTAGTGTCCTGACAGTTAAAACTAAAGTTTATACAGGCTCTAAAAATTGTGATCATGCATCTCCTTTCCCATAACTTTGCTACTTTCACCATAGAAGCTAAAGGAAATCACACAAGACTGAGTACATTTTGTATGGTTCTTTGTTCCTGGGTTGCCATGGCCAAGGAATTTTTCATCTAATGACTTTCTTGCCTAAATTTAATAAAGGTAAACTGAAGCACAGAATCTGAGCTTTACCAGTTTATAAGCAGGGTATGAACCTGTTAACAAAATTGGTCAAATGGCTACTCAAATTAAGCCAATGACCCAGAGGAGAAGGTGCAGCCTCTCCTTTTCTTCTCTCCTCTTCCTACTCCTCTTTTCTTCCTCTTTCTCCTTCTCCTCTTTTTCCTCCTCCTTCTTCATCTTCTGTGTTAGAATCAATACTAAGTATAGATTCCAAGGCAGAAGAGGAGTAAGGGCTAGGCAATAGAGGTTAAGTGAATTGCCCAGGATCACACAGCTAGGCAGTATATGGGGCTAGATTTGAACCCAGGACCTCCTGTCTCTTGTCCTGGTTCTCTATCCACTGAATCACCTACTTACCCCTGCAGCTATTTTAAAAAAATAAGTATAGAACAAAAAACAGAACTGGATAGGTAAAAAAAAGTAATACAATTGGTTACAGACATCATGGGAGTAAGGACATGAATGATTGCATCAAAAAGCTGGCTAGCACTCATTTTGGGATTAGGCATCACCTCTCTCTCTTAGAGGAATGCTTAATTGGTTTATGGAACTCATCTCTATCCTGGAGCTATTTTAATGGACTAGGAATAACAGACTTCTCATCTCCTAGGAGGGAGATAAAACCTTCCTTAATTATACAAGGATGGGCAAAGATGGACAATACATCTGGTAGAAATGTACCAAGGCAGTTTGTAGACCTTCAAAGATAGCAAACATATGCCAGATAATTTTCTAAGAACTGAAGGTAAAAGGAATAACAAGTTTTCTTTTAACTAACTCAAAGGGAGAACTAAACCCCTGTGACTAAGAAATGTTCATTATTTATGTCTACCTACAAGATGAGATGTAGTGGACCAGAGGCCCTGGTGTCCACTTGGATTCCCCAATATAACAAATTTTCTTGAGGCAAGAATAGAACAATGAGTAGCAGGAACAGTGAACTTCTAACCTTAGCTCATAGGGGAAAAGACAAAGAAAGGTGACTTGAGCATTCATGCAAAATGGGACAATGTTACAGAATAGGTTGAAGGATAAAATGATACAGAATCAATTTAATTTCTTCATGGCCAATCTAGTAACCATCTCTGTTGCTGGGATCATACCTAAAATTTATCCACTTTGGTAAAAACTGCTAGAACCCAGTCACTTCCATATCATGAAGTGAAGCATCATAGGAAGACTTTGTGGAGGGAATACTACTAGCAATGCTACTACTACCACTACCACTATTACTACTAATACTACTCTTACTATCTTGTTGTCACATAGGCTTTTTGGTTTACACATAGGGTCTTATCTCTATAATCTAGTTTAATTCTCACAGTAATACAATAGGATGGGTAGATCAAATGTTACTGCCCCCATTTTACAGATGGGAAAACTAAGGTCTGTTGTTCAGTTGACTAGTTGTGTCTGACACTTCTTAACCCTGTGGATCATACTGTCCATGGTTTGGTTTGGTTTGGTTTTTTTAAAACCCTTACCTAGGCAATGGGGGGTCAAGTGACTTGCCCAGGGTCACACAGCTGGGAAGTGTCTGAGGCCAGATTTGAACCTAGGACCTCCTACTCTCTAGGCCTGACTCTCAATCCACTGAATTACCCAGCTGCCCCTTCCATGGGGTTTTCTTGACAAAGATACAGGAGTGGTTTTTCATTTCTTTTTCTAGATCATTTTACAGATGAGGAAACTAAGGCAAACATGGTCAAAGTGTTTCATTCAGAGCCACACAGCTAGTAAGTGTGTATTGGCTCCAAGGCAGAAAAATGGTAAGGGGTAGGCAATGGGGGTCAAGTGACTTGCCCAAGATCACACAACTAGGAAGTGTCTGACTTCAGATTTGAACCCAGGACCTCCAAGGTCAGATTTAAACTCAGGTCTTGAGGCCAGCTAGGTGGCTCAGTGAACTGAGAATCAAGTCTATAGACAAGAGGTTCCTTGTTTAATATCTCCACAGCCAGGAAGTAGCAGAACTGGTGTTTAGATCCTGGCCTCCTGTTTTCCATGCTTCTCCCTATAAATTGTAAAAGGGTTTAGGTGGAGGAATATGAAAGAGTCTTAACCACCTAAATCACCTTATATAGGTTCCAGCTCTAAAGAATTATGAGAAAACCAGGGTGTTAGGGAGGGGAGAGAGGCTAGGACTTAAGGAATGGAGAAAATAAAAATAAAAAATGTGAGGTGATTATGTCTCCAATCTCCGAGTCCCAGGATGAGGTGGGCATCGGGTCTCCTACACACCCCAAATTCCTAGAGAAATCCCAGGTCAAAGATTCCATGAGGAATTTCACCCCTGCAGTGCTGGCTGAAGAAAGCCAGCCCTAGTGAAACCAAAGAGGTGGCTGAATAAACAAAGGATTCTCTGCCCCTAGCTTTAGATGCATTTACACTAGGTCCATGATAGGGCTCATAGCACAGAGGGGTACCTCCTGTTTGCATCTCAAACATCACTGGGTTCCTCAAGACAGGCAACTCACCCACCTTTATGATCAGGATGGCATGAACGATGTATATCTGTGCTTCTGCCCCCAGACCCAAAGGTACCTCACTATGTCACCTATTTCCCCCTTGTTTGTTCCCTTCCTTATCCCCCTCCCCACCTTTCTTTTCCAAGTCATGCAGACCCTATTCCTTTAGGATATATGAATCCTGAACTTTTTCTCTTTGGGGAGGCAGCTTGGTCCTGCACACTGCCTCCTGACCATTCAGCCTAAATAAATTTCTCTCTCTTTAAAGCTATCCATCAGATCCTGTCATTCTTGAAAGGGCATCTTTCCTAGTCCAGGGGTTGATCTCCAGCTCTCCCACAACAAGGAAAGGGATTGGGTAAGAGCTGGTCCTGCAGCAAGAGGGATAGAAGTTAGCAGGAGATGCTGCAGCCATCAGAGGTGGCAGAAAATCAAGAATAGGATTGGGATCAAAGGACAAATATTTCCCTCCACCCTCCACCCCCTGTGTCTGGGCTCTGGGATAGGTGGTCCCCTATGGAGTCAAGGAAAAGGATGGGATCCATCCCAGGAATCGGGAGCCTGGTCTGTCCATGGCTGTGTTGTGTGCAGCAGAGTGGTCAACAGGGGGCGCTGTCGGCTGGGATAAATTCGGCCTCGATGCATTTTTTTACCTCGGGTCAGTTTGGAGCCCTTTAGCTGAGGAGTAGGAGGCATGGGCCAGTGGAAGGGGAGGGAGGTGGGGAGGAGGGGGATGGGGGGGATGTGAGCCGACACTTCCTGTCCAGCATGAACTGATTCAAGGGCTGTGATTCAGCGAAGGCTAAAGGGATGAGGTCATCCCAAGATCCGGAGTGAGAGCGATTGTGAACGAGTTCCATCTTTCTAACTCTAAGTTGCATCCCTCTTCCATTAGCTAGGCAGACAAATACAGATCTACTGCCTGCCCAAATAGCACACGTAAGGAACGCCCCCCCCCCTTTCTTTAAACGTCATGGATGTGAACTTTATTTCTAGCAGGACAATGTTGCAAATTAGGGTCAACTTACAACTTTTTTCACTATTTCAAGCTTTAAAAAAAAGAGAGAATCTTTACAATTACAAAATTATAGACACAATTGAATTGGTAGCTGCCCACTTTGACTTTTAACAAACTAGATAGACCCTTAAGAGCAGCTTCTCAATAATGTATCATTTTAATTTTAATTACCACTGCTTGCTACAAGGAAAAGCAACAAAAGTAAAAGGCTTTTTTTTTTGGGGGGGGTTGTCTTTTTTTCCCAAGCTCTGTTGCAACATTGTATTCCTCATAATTTAGTAAAAGGAACTATGAGTAAATGAATGATACATGCCTAAAAACATTACAGTTAGGCCATTAGTGGCCACTGGACTTTGGATTAGTCCAGGACCTTGATCTAGACTTTGACCTAGACCTAGACTGTGATCTCAACTGGGATCTGGATCTGGCTAGTTCTCTTTTCCTTGATTCCTTTTTGAATCTTGAGCCTGACTTATAATGTGTTTCGGAATCTGTTCTAGAAGTGCCTCTAGTTTTTGGTGTAAGATGCAGACCTAGAACGTGATGTGCATATATGTGTATGATAATACTGTGTATGTGTGCGAATCTATCTCTCTAGATACAATAACACACAAACCCAACAGTATATCTACCCGCCACCAGTACACAGAAAACAACAGACACATGCAACCACATTCTTAAACATAAACAGCTTTCCTTTTGCCAGGAAAGTGGTTAACCCTGGAGAGTTGGATAAAGATAGAGGCAAAGAGATACAGATATGGAGACAGAGACATATGGAAACTGAGACAGACAGATGGGCACAAATAAAATTAGGCTGAGGAACAGAGAAGCAGAGACAGGTGATGGGATGGGATAGGGAGAGGGGGATAATTCTGGGTGAGTCAGGGGCAGGGTGGGATTCTCAGCCCTGAAACTGGCTACAAAACGGATAGAAGTAGGTGTGGGATCAAGCTACCAGGGCCCCTAATCTCTAATGGCAGAGAGAGACAGAGACAGAGACAGAGACACAGAGACACAGAGACAGACAGAGAGACACAGAGAAGAGACACAGAGAATAGACAGAGACAGAGAGAGACAGAGAGAGAAAGAGAAACCAGATCTCAGTCAGCTGGGTCTCTGGAGATGCTGACCCTTGCCTCCGACTGGAATCTCAGCTGCTCCCTCACCAACCTTCACATTCCTCCCACATTTCCAGCCCAAAGCTCAGGAGTCTCTCTGGGGTCTCTCTCCTTCCCCTTCCCTCTCTGGTAGCCATGGAAACTCCAGCCCCTCTCTCCCCCACAGAGCCAAAAAAGGGAGGAGGAGCTATAGCATAAGGAGGCTGCAAGGAGCGGGGTGATCTTGGCACCATGGACACCCAACTGATCCTGTATTAACAGGACTCAGGGGTTGCTTCTCCTATCACCTCTCAGAAATCTCCAAGCTTTAACCCAGAGGTTCTTAACCAGGAGTCTGTGAACTTGTTGGTTTCTTTTTATATTTTCAGAACTATATTTCACCATAATTGGTTTCCTTTGAAATGTTATGTATTTTATTTTTATGCATCTAAAAACACTTTAAAACATTTTTAAAAATACTATTCTGAGATGAGGTTCAGGGGTTCAAAAAAGTTTTAAAATCCTTGCTCTAATCTTAGCTTTTGGAATTCCTTAGGACCCCTATTATGAGAGAACTTTAAGAGGTTCTGTAGTCTAGAGACCAGAACCTCTACAGGGAGGATTTTCTGAGAACCCTCTGAGCTCTTCATCTCCTAAGAGATGTTAGTTGGCCAGTAGAGATGACTTTCCAGGAAGTAACATCCTGCAGATTTGTGAACTTGAGACAAAAGTTGGAAACAGAAGGGGGAGAAGGAGGGAAGCACGTGGGTCAGGAAGAACTGATTGAAACCCTTCCAGGTTAGCTTAGCACAGGACTTATCTGTGTGGCCCTGGCAAGTCACTTAAACCCTTTTGCCTAACCCTTGCTCTTCTGTCTTTGAGTTGTTACTAAGACAGAAAGTAAGGGTTTCCAAAAAGAAAAAGGTCTACCCTCATGGGGTAGTTAGGTAGCTCAGCTGAGACAGGAGGTCCTGGGTTCAAATCTGACCTCTGATACTTCATAGCCATGGAATCCTGGGCAAGTCACTTAAACCCCATTGCCTAACCCTTGCCCTTCTGTCTTAAGAGTTGTTACTAAGATAGAAAGTTAGAGTTTGAAAATAGATGCTTATTGACTGACTGCTCACGTTTCTATAGGACAGAAATTGTGCTTCAGCCCTGGGGAGGAGTGGCTGGACACCTGCAGGGGGTGAGAAGTGAGGAAACAGTCCTTGGCCATAACTGGGAAATTGGAAGCTTCCTCTAGGCTTTGTCTGAGTTTCCTAGGGAAACAGGGAGCTTGGCCTGGATAGTGACTCAGTTCCATGCATAGAAACCTGGCCTCTATTACAACCTACCCCAAACTCCCATCTTGGAGAACAGAAGGGTTCTTAACCTTTTATTGGCTGCTAGAGGACCTGAGGGATAGGAGCCAGAGAAGATGATTGTGTGGGGGCAGTGATGCCTCAGGCTCCTGAGTGGGGTTCTAATAGGATCTTGGAGAAAGGAAACATCTTCAGAAGTCATCTAGTCCAATCCCCCCACTTCCCGATACCAGTCTACTCTACAATTACTTCCATATTCAATAGCCCAGAAGCATTTTTTTCTTTCAACCTTTACTTTCTGTCTTAGTAACAACTCCTAGACAGAAGGGCAAGGGCTAGGCAAACAGGGTTAAGTGACTTGCCCAGGGTCACCCAGCTAGGAAGTGTCTGAGTTAAATTTGAACCCTGGTCCTTGTGACTTCAGGCCTGGTGCTTTATCCACAGTGCTACCTAGCTGCCCCACAGAGGTATTTCTAACCCCTACTAAAAGTCAAGCACCAGAAACTCAGAAGAATTTCAATTTCTGGAGGCAATTAGGTAGCCCGATCGATTGAGAGCCAGACCTAGAGATGGGAGGTTCGTTGTTCAAATCTGACCTCAGACACTTCCTAGCTGGGTGACCCTGGGCAAGTCACTTAAGCCCCATTGCCTAGCTCCTCCTGCTCTTCTACCTTGGAACCAATATACAATATTGATTCTAAGAAAGAAAGTAAGGGTTAAAAAAAAAAAAAAAAGAATCCCAACTGCTGGTGCTCCAACGGGCAATAGGAACAGAGGTCTGTCATTATCAACAATGACTGGCTTGAAGAAGTATCATAAAAGGCATCATCAGATACCTAGACAGCTAAGTAAATAGAACACTGATCCTGAAGTCAGGAAGACCTGAGTTTAAATCCTGATTCAAATTCTTACTAGCTGCTGTGACCCTGAGCAAGTCACTTAATTTGTCTGACTCAATTTCCTCTTATATAAAATAGGAGTAATGATAGTACCTACTGTTGTTGTAAGAATCAATGAAATAATATTTATAAAAGGCTTTATAAACCTTTAAGCTCTACATAATGGCTAATTAGCAATGGTAGTAGTACATCTGATTAGAAAAGGGGGTAGATGTAGATTGAGATTGAGGCATGACAGGGTACTTTCCAATGTTACCCTGGAAATATTTAAAATTTTTATTATTCTCTATGGATTATAAAGTTTATGGAGAATTAATGGATAGAAGAATCTGACTACATTCGGGGCAGCTAATTGGCTCAGTGCATTGAGAGTCAGGCCTGGAGATAGGAAGTCCTGTGTTCAAATCTGACCTCAGATATTTCCTAGCTGTGTGACCCTGGGCAAGTCACTTAAACCCTAAAGCCTAAGCTTTACAGCTCTTCTGCCTTGGATCCAATAGATAGTATTGATTCTACAACCGAAGGTAAGGGTTTAAAAAAAAAAAAAGGCTTGAATGGATTATATTCTATATGGGCAGAGAGGGTCATTGTGGAATCACTGGGCCAGTCTGGGTCAAGTTTATTAACTACAGACTTGCCATCATCATTTGCCATCCCCTGAGAGGGCCCCCCTCAAAACTCCATAGAATCTAGAGCTGAGAGTAAGCCCCCTCTTTTTACAAATGACCCTGAGGCTGAGAAAGGGGGGAAAATTTGCTCAGTTATACAGCTAAAGAGCAGACTTCAGTTCAGGTTTTCTGACTCCATCTGGTGCCCTTTAAGCTATCCCATGCTCCATCTCAGGAGGGGAGAAGAGGAAGGTTACTCCTGGATTTTATGTTCAGACAAGGCAGAATAAGAGAGGCTCATATTGAACCAGAAGGAAGGTAAACAAAGAGAAGGACTTATAGCATGACCAGAGAACTCCAGATCAGAGACCCAGAGAAGCTTTAAAGCAGAGATACATAAGCAGGGCGGATGATAGACATTTTTACAACTGTGATTCCAACAGCTTGGGATTAAATATAGCATTTATTCTTGGACTGTGGTATTCATGGCCATCAGCTGTTTGGGGTGGTGGGGAGGATATAGCATAGAGATGGAAGACTGACTATTTGGGGCTGCCTGCCATCTGCTCTTGGGCAGGGCTGAGGGACAAATTACTGGCATTTTGGGGTCCCCCCAGGCCATCCTTGTGCCTGTCCCTACATCTAGCACTGGGCCTGCCCTTTAACCATCTTCCTGTACTGTGGTGAGTAGTCCCTTGTGGTGATTGTTCACTTCTTGCCATGTGGGAGATGAGTTCAGTGCATTTGCCCAAAGGGGAGGCAAATAAATTTGGTGACCCATCAGAGTCTAATGCAGAAGCTCTTGATCTTTTCAGTACTCCTTTGGGAGCCTGGTGAAGCCCATGGAGCCCTTCTGAAGAATAATGTTTCTAAATACACAAAATAAAAAATATGTTGGATTGTAAAGGAGACCAATTATATTGAAATATAGTTATATTTTTAAAACAAGTTTTTGGGGCAGCTAGTTGGCTCATGGATAGAGAGCCAAACCTGGAGATGGGAGGTCCTGGGTTCAAATCTGATCAGACATGTCCTAACTCTGTGACTCTTGGTAAATCTCTTAACCCCCAGCTGCCTAGCCCTTAACCCCACTTCTGTCTTGGAATTTTTTTAGTATTGATTCTAAGGCAGAAGGTAAAAAATAATCCCATAAATTCCGGAGGGCATTATTATATTTTAAAAACGTGTTTGATGGATGGGGTAGTGGGAAGAACAGATTAATTTTTAAATGCTAAATAAAAAAAGAAAAAGAGGAAAAATGTTTATGAATGCCAAATTAAGAATTCCTCATGCAGTGGAATGGAAACTAGATTTGGAAGCCCAAAAACTGAGTTCAAAGTTTTCCTCTTCTATTTCCTAGCTGTGTGACCTTAGGTAAGTCATTATATTTCCCTCAGCCTCAGTTTTTTTTTAATCTATATGATAATATTTGTATTACCTACTTTAATGAAGCTGTTGTGAGGAAAGCACTTCGTAAATTTCTTAATGCTACATTTTAAAAAAATTCTTTTCATAATTATCTTGAAGACCTAGGAGGGAACCAGGAGTCAGGGGCGTAAAAGCCTTGAGAGATGGAGAGGCAGAACGAGAATCCAGGACTGGAGGAAAAAGCTTGATTTAGCAGGAAGTTCCTAGGGAGATGGAGGTTTCTGGAGATGCTGTACCACCCACCCCCTCCCTAATTTGCCCTCGTGGCTGTGACCCTCCCCAGTCCCCACCCCTTATCTCCTGCCCTTTGTATGTAGAGGAGTGAATTTCCCTCTCCCCCTCACTGAAGCCTTTGTCTGATGTGCTGAGATGCCTATGGATCTGCCCCCAGTGGGGGAGAGAATGGGCCCCTTTGTCTGGCCCCCAGCAGTGTGTCTCAGCCCCATAGGTCACCACCACCCTTCCAAAGACTTCCAAAAATGCTCAGCCTCTCAGAGCCTATGGGGGTGGAGAGGGCTCCCCAGGGTAGAACCCAGGCACATGCTAACTCCTCAGTCTCCATTCAAGATATAATTCACTACATGGCTGGAAAGTCTTTTCTGGGGTCTAACCTTCATACTATTGGCTACAGTGACAGCTGGTCTCCTGAGGGTTTTGGCATGGGGTGGCAGAAAGTAAGAATGGAGTCCAAATGGTAAAAGAGGACTGAAAAAGAGAAGTGGAGGAGGGAGAGAGAGGTGTGAGAAAGCCTTTCACTGGAACTTGCCTACAGCTAAAAAAAAGAAAAAAAAGTTTGCTGAGCTGAATTGAGAAAGGAAAAGAATTATAGCTTTTAGGACTGGAAGGAACCTTATCATTGTTATCCAAACCCTTCATTTGACAGTCAGGAAACTGAGACTCAGAAAGAGCAAATGACTTTCCCAAGGTAACATAGCACGAGTTGAAACTTGAACTGGGATTTTCTGAGACCAGATCTGGTACACTCTCCATTTCTCCACTCAGCCTCTCGAAAATACATAGGGAGGTTCTAGGCTGGAGGAGGAAAAAGAAAGAAGAAGGAAGAAGAGAGAAGGAGAGAGGAAAGAAGAGACTCAGGAAGGAAGGAGCAAGGAGAGAGACAGAGAAAAGGAAGAGTACAAAGGAGGAGGGAGATATCTGTTCTAGTTCTTTAAAAGTCCACTATTTCATGATTCTTTGAAAACAGAAGCAATCAGGAAGGGCAATATTGTAGGATGAACAACTGGAATGACTTGGCTATTTTCACCAATACAATAATCCAAGACAATCCCAAAGGACTCATGATAAAAAAAATGCCATCTGCCTTCAGAGAAAGATTGATAGAGTCTGAATCTAGACTAAAGCATTTTATAGTTCACTTTCTTCATTTTGAGGGGTTCAAGTTTTCTTCCACAAAAGGACTGATATGGAAAAATGGTTTATATGATTGCACACATAAAATCGATGTCAGATTGCTAACTGCCCCCAGTAGGGAGGGGAGGGAGAGAACTGGGGACTCAAAAAACATTTTAAGAATATTTTTTAATTGTTGTTGGAGTTGGAATGCAGATCAAAGCATGTGATTTTTTTCATTTGAGTTTATTTTGGTTGTTGTTTGGGAGTTTTGGTTTTATATGAATTATTCTCTTACAAAAATGAACGATATGGAAATGTTTTGCATGATAATACATGTATAACCCAGATCAAATTGGAGTAGGGAGGGAATGGAGGGAAAGAGACAATTTGGATCATATAACTTCAGAAAACTTAATTTGGAAATGTATTACACGTAATTGGTAAAAATAAAATATCTTTATAATAAAAAATAATATTTAAAAATTGTTTTACATATAATTGGGGGAAAAGAAAAGAAAAACATTTTAAAGCAAAAAAGAAAGTAGAAACTATCTGGAAAAGAAGGGGGAAGGAGAAGAGTAATGAAGCCTCCAGGAAGGCAAGCAGACCAGAAGGAGGAAAGAGAAAGAGAAAGCTGAAATCTGAGACCTTGCTTCATGCTGGCTGCTTCCTTCCACCCTCCTCATCCCCATTCCCAGCCTACCTCCCATGCCTTACACAGTGCTATGGGCAGGAGACTGAGAAGTTGAGGAAAAGGAGGAGATCAAATGGGATACCAGTTCCCAAGGAGCCCCGGGGGTCTGATGTAAGTCCCCATGTACAAATTCCCTGGCAAAATCCTCTCAAGGGGTGCATCTCAAGAAACCCCCTCTGCAAACATAGAGCCTAAAGCAGCTAGTACAGCAATGTGAAGTGTGGTGATAGAAAGAGATGATGGGAAAGTCGGGGAGGGGGTTCCTTGAGAGAGGCCTGTCTGCCATTTGCCTGGATTTATTTCTGGAGCCAAGGCTGAGTCATAGGAAAGGAGGATGGGCCTGGTGGGGAATGGAGGAGGGGGCTGGGACCTCAGGAGGGAAGACTGAAGTGAGAAGGGACAGGGGTCTGGAACTAACAGGAAGCATCGGAATTCATCTGCATGATTGGAAAGAGAGGGGTTGGCCTCACAGGGAAAGTTTAAATCTCTGTGATTAGGCAAAGAAAGCAACTGATGAGGAGCCAAGAAATCTGGACACTAGTGAAGTTGTTGTTCGCTTGTGTCTGACTCTTCCTGACACTATAGACTATACTGTCCATGGAGTTTTCTTGGCAAAGATACTGGAGTGGTTTTCCATTTCTTTCTCCAGCTCATTTTACAAAGCGAGGAAACTGAGGCAAACAGGGTTAAGTGACTTGGCAGGGTCATAGGGCCAGTAAGTGTCTGAGGCAAGATTTGAATTCAGATCTTCCTGACTTTAGGCCCTGCATTCTATCCACTGAGCCATTTAGCTGCCTCACTAATGAGGACTTCACCACCTTGGTCTAGTTATTTGCTTTGGTCTTTCTCCTCTGGCAAACTAAGTTGGGCCTGATGACCTCAGAAGTAGCTACTCTCTAGCTCTAACATTCTATACAGTTCTAAGAAGTCAGCTTACAAGAGGGACATCCCTTGTGAATCTCACTAAAATGGGGGAGAAACTCAGAGGCTCTTGCCTTCTCAAACTGAGATCTTTCTAGGAGGTCGCCTCTGGATGCAGGCAGGAAGGGCTGCTTACTTTGGGGAGCTGAGAGTGCTGAATTTATCTCTGGTTTCTTATCCCTTGTCACAAATTCTAGTAGTTTCCTTCCTATGATCATCCTGTCCTTTCTCCAGCCAACTTTACAGACTTTATCCTTTTTTGAACAAAGGATTTAGGGATAAAAGAGGTTTCAGAGGTCATTAAGTTCAATTCCCTCATTTTACAAAGAAAGAAACTGAATCCTGGAGAGAGTAAGTGACTTGTCCAAGATCACACTGCTAGTATTTATCTAAGATGAGATTTGAATTCAGGCCTTCCTGTCTCCCAAGTCCAGTGCCTTTTCTAATATCCTACACAGCTAAAGAGGCAACTGAGTAGCATAGTGAATAAGGCTGGACCTGGATCCAGACTCAGACACTTACTATCTGTGGGACCCACTTAATTCATTTGTGACCTGTTTCCTCAACTGTGAAATAGAGATAATAATACCCTCCTTCCATCATTGTGAGGATCAATTGAAATAAGATCATATTTATAAACTACTTAGCACAATGCCTGGTACATAGTAGGTGCTAAATAAATTCTTATTTCATTTCATTTCCTCCCTCCTTCCCTCCCTTCTTCCTTCCTTCCTTCCCTCCCTCCCTCCCTCCCTCCTTCCTTGGCTTGGTCTAGCTGCAGACAGGGGGCAGGAAACAGGCAGATGCCTGGCTCCCCTGCCAGAGCCTGGTCTCAGCAGAGACAGCCAGCCCCTCTAGCTCCCACCCATGTCTCGGGGGCCATCAGAGGTCCACAAGCATCCCCCTGCTTGGACTCACAGCACAGGCATTTGATGGCCATGGCGTGCTGGAAGTTCTCGGGCACAATGAGGGAGCGCATGCACACCACAAACAGGTTGCCCAAGCAGGTGGCGCAGGCGATGACCCAGACAAAGATCCGAAGGATCAGATTGGCCAGGAGGTTCTCCAGGGAAGAGATGCCGTCCGTGTTGGGCTGGCAGCTGCGCACGTGGGGAACGTAGCTACAGTACTGGAAGTGGTCGAAGTAANCTCCCTCCCTTCCTTCCTTCCTCCCTCCCTCCCTCCCTCCCTTCCTTCCTTCCTTCCTTCCTTCCTTCTATCCTTCCTTCCTTCCTTCCTTCCTTCCTTCCTTCCTTCTTTCCTTCTGTCATCTCTAGATCATAGGTAGCAGAACCACATGGGCAATGAAGTGGCTTATTGAATAGAGCCAGACCTGGAGTCAGGAAGACAAGTTCAAATCTGGCTTCAGATACTTACTACTAGCTATGTGACTCTGGGCAAGTCACTTAACTCTGCCTCAGTTTCTTCATCTGTCCAATGAGCCTGAGGACATGACAAAGCACTCTAGTGTATCTGCCAAGAAAACCCCAAATGGGATCAGGAAGATCAGGCAGGACTGAACAACAAGACCAATGACCCTCTCACTGAGAAGCCTTGGGGATGGGGGGCAGGAGTCATCCTCCCTCCAGAGAGGAACCACAGGAATGGGAGGCAAAGTCAGGTGTCCCATAGCTGCAGTGCTCAGTGGCTGTGGTTTTCTATCCTTTTCCTTGGGCAGCTCCTTAGGGCTGGGGAGCATATGTGTGTAGGGGGAAAGGGGATACATTCCAGCTGTAATTAAATCACATATTTCCCTTCTGGGGGCTGACAAAGAAAGATGACAGCAGGAGGCAGAGTGTGTGTGTGTGGGGGGGGGGGGGGAGAACCATAGGGAAACCATGCAGATAGCAGCAGTTGGTTCCCTAGGGAGTGGCCTGTAGGGGGGTAGGGCAGGAGAGAAAGGCTTGTTAGGACTCTCAGAGAAGAAAGGAAGGCTGGGAGGCAATGATGCCTCAGCTCTGAGCCTCTGAAGGGAGAGGGGAAAGGGGGAGGAGGGCTTAGGGTTAGACTGAGGAAAGGACCTCCCTTGGAGGGACCAGTTACCGAGAGGACCCTCCCCCTCCAGACAAAGGGGCTAGAGGCCAGCCAAGCAGAAGCTGGACGGCTGGGTGGCCCCTTTAAGAGGCCAAATTCCCTTTTCCTTGGCTGGTACCCAGGTCACCAAAGCTTTTGTTTCCTCTCAGCTGGGGAGGGGGGGGGGAGTAGGGAGTGGGGGGAGATGTCTCACAAAAGCTTCAGGGCCCTGACCTCACCCTCTGGCGCCTCTGCTTGCTGAGCCTTATAAGGAAATCCCCCGCCTTGGTCTCCCCCTCCACCCCAAGAGGCTAAATCTGGCTTGGAAGAAGCTCTGAGAATAGCGACCCACTTGCCCTTGGCCTGTTATACTCTCCCTTTTCCAGGGTCTCATCCCACAAATCTTAACTATTGTCTAATCAGCATCCTTCTTACTTTAAAGACTCTCCCTCTCCCTCCCTCACCCACTCTCTCTTTTCCTCTCTCCGTCTCTCTGTCTCTGTCTCTGACTCTGTCTCTCTGTCTCTCTTCCTCTCTCTGTGTCTCTACCTCTCTGTTTTTACCTGTCTCTGCCTCTGCCCCTCTCTTTTCCTTTTCACCTCTCAAGAAAGCCCAGAGCTCCAATCATATATCCTGTTGCCAAGTTCTCATCTTCTTTTCTCCTTCCACTTCAGGGGTCCCTCCCTCCACAACATGAGCATTCACATAATAATAATAATAATAATAATAATAATAATAATAATAATAATAATAAAATAGAATTGACCCTCTTGGCCTCTAAGATCTGAAAGAGGAGCAATGAGCCTGAGAAATTGCAGAGAGGTACATTTAGACTTGCTTTATTGAAAAACTTCCTAACAGTTAAAGCTGTCCCAAAGTAGAGAAGGCTGCCTCAGGAGGTGGAGGATAAGGTTTTCTTTTTTAAACCCTTACCTTCTGTCTTAGAATCAATACTGAGTATTGGTTCCAAGACAGAAGAGAGGTAAGGGCTGGGCAATGGGGGTTAAGTGACTTACCGAGGCTCTCACAGCTAAGAACTCTCTGAGTTCAGATTTGAACCCAGGACCTCCCAACTCTAGGCCTGGCTCTCTATCCACTGGGTCACTTAGCTGCTTCTTGAACTTGTTTAAAAAATATTTTTTTAATAATCTTATTTCAATAGAATTGCTTTCTTTTGTAATCCTTTGTTTTCATTTTATGCATCATAAAACCTTATTTTGAGATGGGACTCAAAGGCTTCACCAGACAACCCAAGGGGTCCAGGACACACACAAAAAAAGGTTAAAAGCCCCTGTTTCTCATGCAAGTCTCTCAATTTCTAGATGAGGATACTGAAGTCCAGAGACAAGAAGCAATCTGTCAAATGTTATAAAGCTATTAAATATCAGTCAACACTTAAACTCAGGTCTTATGACTCCAAGGTCAGTGCTCTTTTTCCTATACCACATTTGTTCTTGGATTCACATTTATAATACAACTCTCTCCATCCATTCATCCACTCATCCACTCATTCATTTATTCTCTCATTCATTCACCCAACAAATGTTTCATGAGCACCAGCCATATACAGAACACTCAAAGGGATATAGATGTGGGAAAGAGACCATCTTTTCAGAGCTTAAAGTTTAGTAAGAATGAGTAGACATGGGGCAGCCAGGTGGTTCAGTGGATAGAGAGCCTGGCCTGAAGTTGGGAGGATTTGGGTTCAGATCTGACTTTAGACAGTTCCTGGCTGTGTGACCCTGGGCAAGTCAATTAATCCCAACTACCTAACCCTTACTGCTTTTCTGTCTTGGAACTGAAACTTAGTATCAATTCTAAGAAAGAAAGGAAGGATTAAAAAAGAAGAAGAAGAATCAGTAGACAGTCCTCACTACTCTAATCCCAATTTTTCCCACCGTCTGAAAGAATCAACCCAGGAAAATTTATTTTCTCTTATCTGCCCTCAGAGGTAAACATCCATAGGCACAGAGACAGATAGTTGGGCTGTATTGTCCTGATCCTCTTGTCCCCAACTTGATAGTGCCAAGAGAGGGGGGGTACTAAGCACAGGGTGCTTCTGTTTTTGAGGAGGGAGCTGACGCAGTTCTGCTGGGATGCCTGAAGGCTTGGCAGACGGGTATAATCAGAAGGGACCTTGTTAGATCCTGGGACAGGAAGGGACACTCCCAAGGCCTAAAGCTATTTTAAGGGAAGAGACTGGACTCCTGGATCCCCAAGACCCCAGAGGAGAAAGAACATAGAGAAGCAGAGAGAGAGAAATAAATAGGCAATAAGGTAGACTGAGACAGAGGGAGAGAAAGGTAGGGATTTGCATTGTTCAGTTGTGCCTGATTCTTCAGGACCCCATACTGGGAATTTCTTGCTAGAGATACTGGAGTGGTCTGTCATTTCTTTCTCCAGCTCATTTTACAGATGAGGAATTGAGGCAAACAGGGCAAAGTGACTTACACAGCTATTAAGTGTCTGAAGCTGAATTTGAACTCAGGAAAATGAGTCTTCCCAACTCCAAACCCAGAGATCTCTCTACTGTGCCATTTAGCTTCCCAAAGACAAGGATACTAAGTCAGAAACAAGGGCAATTCAATTCAACAAAAGCTTATCAAGTCCCTAGGCTCTAGGGATATGAAGACTTAAAACACCAGAGGCCTTACCCTCAAAGAGTTTACATTTGGAGAGAGAGCTTTTAGGAATGACCAGTACTTAGATAAACAGTGCCCTTACTCTGTGCCAGACAGGCCTAGATGTTGGCTTGTTATCAGTGTGAGTGACTGTCAGTACTACACCAGCATGATACAAGATAAAATATGGCAGCAGCAAAAAAGAGATCTATACAAGGCAGTCCAGGAAAATCAGAGGAGGCAGGGATCACTTTCAGCTGGGAAGATCTGGGAAGACTTGAAGGAGGAAGTTGGTACCTGACCGGGGCCTTGAAAGAAGAGAAGGATTTTAATAGACAGAGATGAAGAGGGAGTACATTCCAGTAATGGGGAAAGCCTAGGCTAGTGCATGGACCTGGGAGATACCAAAATGAAAAAGGGGAACAGCTGGTCCAGTTTGACTGAATGTAGAGTAATGGGAAGTAAGGCTGGAAAGATTAGGTTGGAGTCAGATTGTGGAGGGCATTAAAAATCATAAAAAACACAAAGAAATTTGTGTTTTACCCTATAAGTAATGGGATAAAAACAAAGCAGAGGAATTTCCTTTCAGCAGCTGTGTGAAGAAATGACTGGAGAGAGGGGAAAGAATAGAGGCTGGGAGGCCAGTTAGAAAGTTATTACAACTGGGGGCAGCTGGGTAGTTCAGTGGATTGAGAGTCAGGCCTAGAGACAGGAGGTCCTAGGCTCAAATCTGGCCTCAGACATTTCCCAGCTGTGTAACCCTGGGCAAGTCACTTGACCCCCATTGCCCACCCTTACCACTCTTCTACCTAGGAGCCAATACACAGAAGTTAAGGGTTTAAAAAAATAAAAAATAAATAAATAAAAGAAAGTTATTACAACTAAGGCCCAGGTAATAATAGGTGATAAAGACGTCGTGAACTTAGGAGGGTATCAAAGCATCATGGTCCTTGTTATCAAAAAAGTGGCCCTTCTCCCTTTTTATTCATGCCTAAGGTCATTTCTCCCATCACCTGCCCTTCTGCCCAGCAGCCCAGTGGGAGCACATCTTCCTTCCCCTATTTGGGGTAAGGCAGGGGACTCACATGCAGCAAGAGGACTGCAGTTTGGGCACTTAGTCTCTAAAAGGTTCACCATTATCAATCTAGGTAGTACAGTGAATAGAGTATTGGGCCTCATCTTCTTGAGTTCAAATCCAGCTTCAGACATTTAGCAGTGTGATTCTTGGCAAGTTGCTTAACCCTGTTATCTCAGTTTCATCATCTATAAAATGAGCTGACCAAAGAAACTTGACAAACCCCTCCAGTTTCTTTGCCAAGAAAACTCCAAAAGGAGTCACAAAGAGTTGGGCATGACTGAAGTATTAACAAATCAAAACTATAAATTGGGAAGTTGAGGAAGGAGGAAATGGGTTTAGGTGGTGCAATGATAACTTTGGTTTTTTAATCTGTTGAATCTGAGGTGGTGTTAGAACAACTAAATGACATCTAACAGGGGTTGGAGATCCTGGGCTGAAAATCAGTTGTGGGGGGGATATGTGGATCATCAGACTAAGAATGATAAATTCAGTCCCTGGTAAAGGATGAGATCATGGAGTAAAGAAAAACTGAGAGAAAGAGATTGAAACGGAGGCAGAGAGAGGGGTGGGAAAAGACAGAGAAAAAAAGAAGGTGGAGAGAGGTGCAAATGATAGAAATAAAGGGAATGGGAGATGAAGGCAGAAAGTCAGAGACAGAGACAGAGACAAACTAAAATAGAGGTATGTAGAGACAGATCCTTAAAGATCCATGAGAACAGGGACCACATACTTCTTAATTATCTCTGTATGTTTCCCTAGCTCATAACATGATGCTCTGCACAGTTTTGTTTTGTTTTCCTAAACTTTTACCTTCTGTCTTAGATTGGATACAAAGTATTGGTGAGATGGGCACAGAGTTCCCTGGACACCCCAAATCAGGAGTCCCAGGTCAAAGATTACATGAGGAATTTCACCCCTGCAGTGCTGGCTGAAGAAAGCCAACCCTAGTGAAACCAAAGAGGTGGCTGAATAAACAAAGGATTCTCTGCCCCTAGCTTTAGATGCATTTACACTAGGTCCATGATAGGGCTCTTAGCACAGAGGGATACCTCCTGTTTGCATCTCAAACATCACTGGGTTCCTCAAGACAGGCAACTCACCCACCTTTATGATCAGGATGGCATGAACGATGTATATCTGTGCTTCTGCCCCCAGACCCAAAGGTACCTCACTATGTCACCTATTTCCCCCTTGTTTGTTCCCTTCCTTATCCCCCTCCCCACCTTTCTTTTCCAAGTCATGCAGACCCTATTCCTTTAGGATATATGAATCCTGAACTTTTTCTCTTTGGGGAGGCAGCTTGGTCCTGCACACTGCCTCCTGACCATTCAGCCTAAATAAATTTCTGACTTTAAAGATAACCCATTGGATCCTGTCATTCTTGAAAGAGCATCCTTCCCCACCAAGGGTAAATCTCCAGCTCTCCCACAACATTGATTCCAAGTCAGAAGAGTGATAAATGATAGCCAATGGGGGTTAAGTGACTTGCCCAGAGCCACTCAGCTAGAAAGTATCAGAGGCTAGATTTGAACTCAGGATCTCCCATCTCCAAGCCCTGTCCACTTAACAAATGTTTTTAGAGGAAATTTGAAAAAGACTGAAAAACATAGAAATAGGGACAAATTTCCAAATTCCCATATCTTCTCCTCCATCCACCCCCCTAAAACATGGGTAAAGTTGTTCTTGCTGTCCTCAGGGACCATCTGGGGGAAGCAAAGAGTGAACATAGAGGAGGGCTTCTCCCCTTCGGGACAGTGACTGTGCTGAGGCTGGGATGGGAGAGAATGATTTCACTCGGGAAGGCTCCAGGGGCAATAGCTCCTCCTTTCTTGCCAGACCTCAGATCTCCCTAGGAAGGGGGTGTGATCTTCACTCTTTCTCTGGGACAGCTCTGAATAGAATCAGATTTATTCTGTGTTCTTTGGTGAGCCAGAGCCTGGGGCTGTCACCCACCCAGCCTTCTCCCTCCTTTGACACACACACCATCACCACGGCAGAGAGATATTTAAAGGCACCCCCCACCTCTTATGCCATCCTCAGTCTTTTTATCCCAGGGTGCTCTGGGCAAAACTGAGAAACTGCTTCTATTTGGGGACTGTGACTTCAAGGTCTCTTCGACCCTTCCTTGTCCCGGAAGCTCCTGTTCCTGTCCATCCCCCAGAAAGACACACCCCAGCCCAGGGACTTCTCGAAATCTCTAACAAGATCATTAGATTCAGAGCCAAAAGGGATCAGAGAGACTATTTAATCCAAACCTCCGGTTTTCTTGTTGAGGAAATTGGAGCCGGGAGAGGTTATGAGGTGCCAAGGTCACACAGATAATAAGTGGGGGAGCTGGGACTGGAAACTAATCCTGGTGACTCCTAGTCCAGTATTCTTTCTGCAGTTCTGTGGGCTGGTTACAATGGCTAGGAAGTCCTTCCTGCCTTCTAACCACCATCCCAATGTTCCAGACTGACTCAAGGATCATATCTAAAGTACCAATCTTGAGAACCCTTTTATCTTGGAAGTCTCTCCCATAGTATCAAGCCCAATGGCTGGAATGATCCTCACATCAGTCCCTCCCAGATAATCCTGACCTCCTCCTCTCTTTGGATAATATTCCTGTCTTTTATTTCTGGATTAAAATCTTTGTCTTCAACTTTTGACCATTTCTTTAAAATATTAAATTTTTAAAAAAAAAAACCCTTATCTTCCCTCTTAGTCTCAATACTGTGTATTGGTTTTAAGGCAGAAGAGTGATAAGGGCTAGGCAAGGGGGGTTAAGTGACTTGTCCAGGATCAAACAGCTAGGAAGTGTCTGAGGTTGGATCTGAATCCAGGACCTCTCAACTGAGCCATCCAGCTGCCCCTTAAAATATTAATTTGCTTGAATGTACCCACTGTAAAACTATTCTCCAACTTTTGGAAAATGTTAATTGGCTTGAATGTGTAAAATAAGTATTATATTTTCTTATAGGCTAAGAGTCTTTCTGTAACTCAGTCAGTCAGTTAGTGCAGTTAGCCAGTCAAGTCTGTTTTGGGGACGGAAGCTATGGTCCCTATCTCTTTCTCTCTGTAAATTTTGGGGGGCATTTGCCTTAGGTCAGTGACTTGAGGCAGTGCCCCACATTTCTTTCTCAATAAATACATTCCATTTGAATTAATGGCTTCCCTGTTCCTTGAATAGTGGTTAAAGAGGGTATACCTTGAAATTTTCAAGATCCCTTTAAATTTTCACGTCACACACTTTAATTAAATAATCCCTCCCCCCCCCCAAAAAAAATTCCCAACTCTTACTCATCTGTCCTATTATCAGTTCTAAGAGAGAAGAGCAGCAAGGGCTAGGGAATCCAGATTAAGTGACTTGCCCAGGGTCACACAGCCAGGAAGTGTCTGAGGTCAAATTTGAATTTAGGATCTCCTGGCTCCAGTCCTGGCATTCTAACCAATAAGCCACTGAATTTCACGACATAGACTTTAAAGCTGGAAGAGACCTTAGAGCTCATTGGGCTCCCCCACAGTTCCAGAGGATGAATCTTCTGGCACAGAAAAAGGAAATGTCATATCCAAATTCATACAAGTGGTAGCAGAGCTAGGACTCAAATCCTCATTTAACAGTTGAGAAGACTGAGACCCAGAAAAATCAAGCAGTACCTTACCAGCTAGTGAAAGGGCTAGAGCAAGAATGCTGGTACACCACTTGTCCCTTCTATTTCTACACTTTCCTCTGCACAATCCTGGATAGTGCATGTATCACTCCCATTTTACAGATAGGGAAGCCAAGGCTGGAAATGATGAAGTAGCTTAGCCAAGTGGCAGAATAGAGATTTGTATGTCTAAGTAACTTTCCACGATCCAAGGGTTGCCTCCCTCACCCCACCCTGACCTCGGATGTTGGAGGTCTGACTGAGACAACTGTTTGTGTTTTAGAGCTGGGGTCTTATTATCTGGGTTGGGCCAGAGTGAGCCTGTGGGGACATAGGAAGGGGGTGAGTCCTCTTTCCTTTGTTTAATCACTATAATTGGGCTGCAGTGGGAAGAGATGATGATTATTTTGGGCCTCTCCTGGTGCCCCTCATCAAGGAAGCTGATGTCACTGGCGCCCTACCTTGAGCCAGTGGCCTCTCGGTCTGATTGTCTGGTCTGAGCTGCTGCCCACCATCCCTGGGCCTATCTCCCCAGACCTTTCACATTAAATCTCTGCTTCTCTCTAGTTTGCCCTTTCTGCTGCTGAAACCCCCACTCCTTCCTGCACCCCCCAGCCTCTGTAGTCCAGGACAAATGCATCACCATCCAGTTCCTATCTCTTCCTTCTCCCTCTCTCCCAGGAAGTTTTCCTGGGCTCTCCATATATCCTGTCTCCCTTAACTTCTCCTTATGGGTATTTAGAGCTCCAGCCAGCAGTCTCTGTCCAGTCTCTCTGTGAAACTGAGAGCTTGGGGTAAATTAAAAATACGTAAGGTCTGGTAAGAACAGTATCATGAGGCTTCCCTTCCACTAAGGAGCTAGGGGCTATCCATGATCCTAGGACCAGCAGATTTGTGCTGAAAAGACCTTAGAGATCACTTAGTTCTCTTTATTTTACAGCAAGAGAAACTGAGACCCATAGTTCTTTCTACTACACTGCATTGCCTTTCATTTTCCTCAATGCAATCTAGTGCAAAATGGTGTTTATGAGATTCTCAAGCCTGGGGACCCAGGAACTATACTTCTTTGGCCATAAAATTAATCTGTTTCTGCTTAGGGTTCACCCAGTCCCTGGCCTCACTCTGAGCCCAACCAGAATCCTTTCTCACCTCCCAAGGCTGACTCCCTTCTCTAAATTGGTTTCCTATCCTTTCAGCCAATTTCTAAGTAGGACTAAGACCCTGGGCCAGGGTAGGAAGTAGTGTGTGTGGTGGTGGGAACAGAAAAGTCAGGACACCATGATAGGAATGGTGGTGGCTGCGATCATTTTATTCACAAAACCAAACTGGATATCATGGAGGCAGAAGGGCTGAGGGTTCGGGCTGAGCACATTAGAATGCTTGGTGGTCCCTGATCCCTCCTCTCTTGTACTGGGTTGGCAACCGAGGGACACTCCCACCCCCCACTTCCAGATTGGACAGAAGCTCTCATTGCCAGCTCAAATACCTTTGAACTCTGTCCTCTTATTCTCCCCCCCAAGACTCTCCTACTTCCACTTCAGTCAAAAGAGGGAATGTCTCTCATCTCCTCTCTTTGAGAAAGAGCATTTTTTGAGAAGTGAGGGGATGACCAGAGAGATGGACACAGGGAAATCTGGGGTAACCAGGATCTGGTCTAAATCTCAGAGGGGAGAGAAGAAAGTACCCCTATTCCAATTCTCCAAGGGAGGGAAGAAATGACTAAATTTCTCTTTTTAGAGTCTCCATTCTGGGAAAACCCTTTTTTTTTTCTTCCAACCCACTTCCTGATCATAGGGGTCAGAGCCCTGAAGTAAGGCATGAGTTGAGTCAAGACTAAGACAGCCAAGCTTGAGGGGAATGTGGGGGATTATAATTTCCTCTGTCCCTTGTCCCTGCCCTCAGAGCTAGAAAAGAGAAGAGAGAGATCCTTTTCTACTCATCCCCTGAGGACCAGGAATCTCCATCCTCTTCCTTGGCCTGAGTGAACTTCAGGAATGGGCTCTGCCCCAGGATGAGAGGACCTCCACTCCATAGGGTCTGGGAAGAAAGCTCCTCCCCAGGGGCTTTCCCTTCACCTCCCTCCCTCTCTAGGTCCCATTGCTTCCCCTGGTCTGCTGCCTGAAGCTTCCCTAACCCATTCAATATTTCTCCCCTGATGCTATCTGGTTGGTCCATGGTGGGACCCCCACCATTGAGGCTAGCCCCAGCCTTCCTGGCACTGTCATCTACTCTGCAGGGTATCTCTATTAAGTCACTGTCTGAGGCTTGGTCCTCTTTATCCAGGGGGGTCAGGTCACTCACTCCTAAAAGACCTTGATTTGGGGCTAGGGGAGTCTCTAGCTCCTCCTCTGGGCCTGAGTCCTCCTGATCTTCAGTTATATGAGAATGTTCTTCTTCGGAGTCAGATTGTATATCGCTGTCTAGGGACTTTGGTCTGCCTAAGGGCTTTGTCACTTTCTCAACCTCCAGAGTCGCAGGAGGGGGATTTTCTGCTCCCTCCCTCCCTCCAGCATCTGAGGGGGCATCAGCATTTCTTTCTCTATCCTCCTCAGGTTCCCCTTCTTGAAGGTATCTCACAGGACTTCCCAAAGAGGGACCCAGTTTCCAGTGCCTAATTCCCTCAACTCTCTCATCATCATCATCATCATCATCATCATCATCACCATCTTCTTCCTCCTCCCCACTTTCTTCTTCATCTGCAAACCCATCAGACTCTCCATCTCGATCCCAGGTGGGAGGGTCTAACACCAATTCTGACCCATGCCCCACCGTCTCCACTAGCCTCCCAGGACCCCCAGGTAAGAGGGAAGCATCAACAGCAAGGTCCTCAAACTCTTCAGATACATCAGAGTCAGGAGCCCCATCCTCTCCCTCATCAGGCTGAGCCCTATTGACCTCAGCATGCCTAGGAGGGGGGTCCCAGGCCTCTTCATTATTCTCTTCTTGAGGAGAAGGTTGTTCCTTTCCAATCATCCCCCAGCTAGGTGAGTCTGGCTCCCTAGAATAAAGGCCCAAGGGTGTAGAATCTGGAAGAGTCTCACTCAGATCATCTCCCTCACTCTCCTCCACCTCCTCTTGAAAGACTGCTGAGCTGTCTTGGGCATTCACCTTTCCTATTTCCCTGACCAGCTCCTCACTGACCTTTGTTTTGTCCTCTGTTTCCCAACTTTCCCATAACTCCTCATTGCCCTCAGCCCTAAAATGAGTCTCCAGAAGGTCTTCTGAGACCCCTACCTCTTGTTTTATTTCTTGGGGTTTTCCCTGGCCCATGAGACTAGATTGAGTAGTGGTATCCTCATCGACATTGTTGACAATTGTGGTTTCTGCAGGGAGAGGGTCTGAAGGGTGTGTGGAGTCCTCACCCATTCCTAAAGACTTCCTCTGCTCTAGTTCCTCCAATACCTCTGGAGCCTCTAAATGGGGGTGCAGAGTTTCATTCTCCATAAGCAACTTGCTGTACTGCTGGTTCAATTCATTTGTTTCTTGCACATCCTTTCCAGTCTCTCTCTCGCCCTGCTCCAATGAAGGCTCTAAAATCACTTCTCTGTGGTGTGGCTCTGACAGCCCCTCTTTCCAGTTCTCTGATTCTGATACTTCCTTTTTCAGCTGTTCTTGGTTTCTTACCTCTTCTCCTTCTGATGGTTCTAGCCCTGTAATGGATCCATTATCCTCTGGGGCTTCTCCATCACTCTCCCTACTGGCTCCATCCTCCTCAAACATCTGCTCTGATATCTTAGGCACACAGTTAAGAGTTTCAAGTTCTGTTGACTCTACTTCCTTGAACTCCACCTGGGGGCTCTTGGTCATCCCCTCCTCAGTTGTTTCCTTTGTTGGGAATCTTTGCTGTTCAGACTCCTGGCTCCCTTGCTCCTCTTCTCCAGTATGCTGGGACTCACCAGGGCCACCATACCTCAATCCTGCTTCCTCTACAACCTCCCAGTTCCCTTCAAGGCTGCTCTTTTCTGGTTTCCTCTTTGCAGTTTCTTCATGATCCTTTCCAGTCTCCCATGGAGCATTTTCGTCTCCCCCAGTGGAGTGATCCTGACCTATCTCAGCCACATCTTCTGGTTTTTGAAGATGCAGGCTTTCTACTTCCAGAGACTGCAGTGTTTCCTGGTTTTCCTTTCTCTCCAAATCTCCTTTTCCTTCTTCTGGAACCTCTTGGTTTTCTTCCATCTCTAAGTTACCCTCATCCAAAGATGTTAATGTCTCTTGTATTTCCTTTACTGGCAAACTCAGTATTTTTTGCATCTCCCCCTTCTCCTGGTTTCCCTTTTCTGAAAAACACATTTCCTGAATTTCCTCTTTCGGAAACCCTGATTTCTCCTCCTCTCTTTCCAAATCTCCTTTCAGAGGCTTCAGTATTTCCTCATTGTCTTCTTCTGGTGGTCCTTGTATCTCCTGGTTGTCCTCCCTCTCCAGATCACCTTCTGGAGAGCTCACTATCTCCTGGTTGTTCTCTTTTGGAGATCCTAGAGCCTCCCCATTCTCCTTCTCCAGGACTCCTTCTTCTAAAGGACTTACTGTCTCCTGTTTTTTCTCTCCTGGAAAACCTATTGTCTCCTGGTTCTCCCCTATCGCCAGGTTGCCTTCTTTTGGAGAGTTCAATGTCTCTTCATTATCTTCTAGAGATCTCAATGTCTCCCGAGTCTCCTTTTCTAGAGACATCAGTATCTCTTGCTTCTCCTCTCCTGGAAAACCCAGTATCTCCTGGTTCTCATCAGTTGGCAGATTCTGGATCACCTGGATCTCCTCATCTGGAAGAATCTGGGTCTCCTGGATTTCTTCATCTGGAAGAATCTGGGTCTCCCGGATTTCTTCATCTGGAAGAATCTGGGTCTCCTGGATCTCCTCATCTGGAAGAATCTGAGACTCCTGGATCTCCTCATCTGGAAGAATCTGGGTCTCCTTGATCTCCTCAGCTAGAAGAATCTGAGTCTCCTTGATCTCCTCAGCTAGAAGAATCTGAGTCTCCTGGCCCTCTTTACTTGGCAGCTGCTGGGTCTCCAGGATCTCCTCACCTGGAAGAATCTGGATCTCATGGAATCCCTCGGTTGGCAACTTCTGGGACTTCTGGATTTCCTCACTTGGAAGAATATGAGTCTCTTGGATCTCCTCATCTGGCAACTTCTGGGTCTCTTGGATCAGCTCACCTGGAAGAATCTGGATTTCCTGGAATTCCTCAGTTGGCAGTTTTGGAGTCTCCAGGACTTCTTCACCTGGAAGAATCTGGATCTCTTGGAATTCCTTAGTTGGCAGCTTTGGGGTCTCCTGGATCTCCTCACCTGGAAAAATCTGGATTTCCTGGAATTCTTCACTTGGCAGCTTCTGGGTCTCCTGAACCTCCTCACCTGGCAGATTCAGGGTCTCCTCAGTCTTTCCACTCAGAGTCCCAAATGTCTCCTGGACCTTCTCATCTGAAGTCCCAGGTGTTTCCTGGATCTCCTCCTTGTCTAGGGCCCCTCCTTTTTGCCATGCCTCTTCTTCCAAATTCTCTGTTATTGTCTCTTTAGCTTCATCTTCCTCCTCTGCTACTCCCTGGATTTCTTTTCCCACCTTTTCTTGGTATTTTCTAGGCTCTGGAGCTGGAGGTTGGGGACTACTAAAATCATTGAGCTCCTCATCCTCTTCCTCCCCATCTTTGGTCTCCAAGGGGTCAATACTAGAGTCAGTTACTAAAACAATTTTTTTATCCTCAACTTGTTCCACTAGCTCATCTGGACAGGGAAAGCTGAGGACCTGTTGCTTCTCAACCTCTGTTTCCTGAGGCTCTGGGCTACTCCCCACTCCAATGCCTACCTTGGCCTTGGCCCATGGGAGCTTTGGAACAGCCAGGTGCTCACTATCCTTTGGCTTGGGTCCATCAGAAGATGGCCCCTGGAGAAGGTAGGAGGTTGCCACCTGGCCTTGGACTTCCCTCCTAGTGCCTGGATGGTGAGCTTGAGAAATGGGTGGGATGGGAGTGCTGGCCAAGGTGGGTGTCTGGGTTGGGAGGAATCCTTGACTCTTCAGAAAAGTAGGCATTGGAGTCCGAGGGGTATCCACCATAGGAAGGGATGTAGGGCTCAGGACAGGAGGCCAGGGTCCTGGATGTCGGATCTCGGGTGTCACAGGAATACACAATTCCATCTTGGGATCTGAAAAGACAGAGGATAGGGGCAGAGTCAGTATGTGAACTTGGGGGAATATCCCCTTGTCTACAACATTCCTGCTGAACTTTTAACCCTAGATTTCCCCCAATCACCACCACATTCCTGAACACTTTTCCATCATCACAAATCATGTCTCAGATTGAGGGGATCCTTTTGGAGTAGAATGTATTCTCAAATGTGGGTGACTATTGGCACAAGAGGTCTAAGAGAGACAAAACAGGCTTACCATGTACCAAAAAGAGGAATAAGGATTGGGGAAGGGTATCAGGGTATTGAAGAAACCTTCCCTTGATAAATGGAAGGGCAAGGCAAGGGGATCAGTTGAATGGGAGACAGAGGCATCATCTTACCAGGGAAGGTGATAGTGGCCTTTGAATCTATATTGGATGTATTCAGCCGGGAACTCTCAGCCTCTAGGAGGGTCCTAGAAACAAAAGAAGAGGTCCTGGGTTACTCTGATCGCCTGATTAATTAAGCCAATCCAGCCTGGAAAAATGACTGATTGTGTCCCTACCCCCTGCCTCAAAATGACAGGTACCATCTCACAAAATGAGAGCTCCAGACACAAACACACATCTACAGACAAAGGTTACAGTCTCACAGACACACAAACATGGCAGTCGCTCACTGAGGTCCTTACACAGTTATACCATCATACACAGTCACATAGGCACTGAGTTACATAGCACAATCACATATGCATATACACGTTGCTTTGGAGACTGTGTGTCTCTCCCACTCTGGAATCTATTCCCTCATGCCCATGACCTCATCCTCTCCCTGTGGGGGCTGGGGGGGGTCACTATTCTCATGCTAATCAGCTGCCTTTGTGAAGACAGCCATCTGGAGGGTCTGGAAAGGGGGGCTTCCTTGGGGAAGCAGGAATTCTCAAGCCGTTCCCATGGGATGAGCTCCCCCCTCTTGCCATGCAGAATGAAGGGGAGCTGGGCTCACACAATAGCAAATGAATTCAGAATTCTAAGCCCCTCTTCCCCACATCTCTACAAAGAACTCAAGTTATAATTCCTCAGGGCCTCCTTTCCTCTTTCCTCTCAGTGGTCTGACTGGGGGTCAAGGCCCTTGTCTTAGGATCTCCAATCACTCCAGATCTCAGGTCCCTTTAGAGATAGGAATCACCGTGTTCATTCGTGTTTCTTTGCAGGATATACTTCCTACCTACCTCCCCCTATCACCATTGGAAAAAGAGGGGATAATGTCCTGCAAGTCTATTAAATAAACATTGTTACATGCCTTTTCTCCCCATCTCCAAGGAAGCAAAAGCCATTGACATTTCTTTTTCCCACCCCTGACCAGGAAGAAGTCCTTCCTTTAGTCTAACTTCCATACCTCTGATAACAATGTTCATTCCTCCCTTTCAGAGTTACAGGACCCAGCATTCTCTCCTCTGGGTCCTGATCTCCCAATCCTTCTGCCTTCATCCCTCCCTGTCCATGCCATTTTCTTTCTCCCATTTCTCCCCATCTTAGAATTATGTCCTTGTGCCTGGTAGAGCTGGACCAAGTTTCAAGACCTTCCTAGAGGTTTAGGACAGAGGTGAGAAGGGAGATGGGCTTGTGAAACCAACAGCAGAAGCCTCCTCCCATCTTGCTGTATAGAAATAAGGTGATGGGATTAATGAAAAACTAGGCAATGGGCACTAGAAGACACAAATATCCTTCACCTCAGCTCTCTGACTGTACTGATATTCTATCAGCCCAGGCCTGATAGAATAAGGGTGTAAAGGGATGTGAGGGAAGACAGGTGTAGAACTTTTGGGGAGTATTGATGGCAGTGGTCCTCTCCCTAGAGCTGAAAAGGGATTATGAAAGAAAGAAGGGATCTTAGAAAACTGGTTATCTTGCATATAACCATACTGAGGTTCAGAGAAGGGGAAGGAACTTGTCTAAGATCACATAGTAAAGTCAATGGGGGGTCTGGGATTTGAACACAGGTGTCTTGACGTCCAGTTCAAAGATCCCTATTCACTGAACCATGATGTTTTGGGGAAGAAGGATTTTGGAAAGGGGACCTCACCTATATGTGGCCACCTCTAGGCTAAGGGACATTTTCAGGTGTGTCAGCTGCTGTCGGTCTTCCAAGACCTGAGCAATCTGGTTGTGGAGATCTTGTTTCTCCTGCTCCAGGGCCTCAACAGTCAGCTGCAAAATAAGGGAACAGAAAAATCAGCATGCCTCCTATTCTTCTAGAAGGTTAGGAAGGTCTTCCCATCCCTCTTTTGCAATAGCAACTTATTCCTTCTTGTTCATGCTCTGTGGAAATGATCTTTGCGTATGCCTTCCCCCAGGAACATTTCCCCTTGGAGACACAGAGGCCAAAGCTACATCCTCTCTCTTTTTTGGGGGGAGAGAGTCTTCAACAATATTCTCAAAGGGTTTGGATTGCATGGCTCAGCCCTTTGAGGATGTTCAGCCCTCCAATATTTGACTCCAAAGCAAATAGATAAGGGAGAAGAGAGGAGAAAGAGAAAGTTAGAATAGAAATAGAAAATAGGAGAAACAAAAGAATGGGAAAACTAGTACCTGAGAGCCTGAGTAAACCCCAAACCCCTCCATTTTTCACCCTCCCCACACCCACCCAATCTTGTGTCCCCCTCCCGTTCATGCCAAACTTTAGTTCCCTCTACCCCCAAAATCTTTCCTGAAATCCTCCTTCCTCAAATGAGAAGGGGTAAGGAGAGGGGGCAGCCAGCCCTTCCCTTCTAGGACCCTGGCCCCCACTCCCCATTCAGATCCAAACCGGGAGCTTGTTTTCACAGCTGCTGGTCACAGCTGTGTGTGAGAGTAGGGACAGCTGTCCCTGCTCCTCTGGAATGTGGAGCTCCCCCCTCCCCAGGGAGCATCGAGGAATGAGGCAGAGAAAGGCTGGAAATCTGGGTGCCTGGGTCCCTTGATCCCTTCCATGGACCCTGTGAAATGACTGGGAATCTTTTGTTGGCTCAATCTGCAGCTGCCCGAATAGTGAAGAATTGAAAGTTGCTGTGGATCACTAAGAGGCAGGGATATGGAGGTTGGGAGGTAGTGTGGATTTCCTACAAAACTGTTTGGACGAATAAGGGGGTTCACCCTCTCTAAAAATTGCCAGCCAACCATCATCATACCACTGGGGAATCCTTGAGAAAAATTTTGGGACACCCAAAAGAATATCTTTGGGTGTCGGAGTTGGGGGCTCTAGCTTTCTGTATTGGGAATATCTCCAGTGACAGAGGGGTCAGGGACTTTGCTAAGGTCCCCCTCCTCTGGCAAGGTCCCCCTGGACTGGAGAACTCCCCATTCCCTTCAACTTCAGAGAGACTAGGAAGATCTCTTACAACCAAAGCAGATTCCAGGGAAATTTCTTCAGTCATGCTAGTTAGGGGGAGAGAAGTCAAGGCTATAAGGAGCAAGAGAGGCAGGGACAAGGGAAGGCTGGGAGCAATCACTGGGCAAGAGTTAGAAAAGAGGGACCAGAGTTAGGAGAGAGGAGCAGAGGGGCGGGGCACCTAGCTCACCTGGAACTTCTCCCCTGCCTCCTGTTGCTCCTGCCACTGTCCTTCCAGCCTCTGCTCCAGCATCTCTCGACGGCCTTGGAGCGCTGCCCTCTCTACATCCAGCCGCTGTGCTTCTCGTTGTCCCTCACGGGTCCCTTGCATTGCCTGGCCCAGCCTCTCCCGAGCCTGGCCCAGGGAGGCCTCCAGGCAGGCCACGCGGGCCTGGTAGCCTTCCACAGCGCCCCTCCAGGCCTCTCCGAACGTGCGGGCTAGGTCCTGCACATCGGGGGCTGGGGCATTATCGGGAACCCTGCGAAAGGTCTCCAGGCCCAGGGCAGAGCGGGCCACCTGGGCGCTCATTCCTGCCCGCTCCTGCTCATGTGCAGTCACTAGGGCCTCGAGCTCCTTCTCCAGCTCAGCAGCCTGGTTCCCCAGACACACCCCCGCCCACTTCTCAGCCTCCAGCACCCGGCGGCTCTCTGCCACCTGCTCCTTAGCCCGCTCCCGGGCCAGCCGCTGCTGCTGGCATCGACTTGCCACCCCTTCCACCTCCTCCAGAAGGTTGTCCCTGGCCACTTCGGCAGCATGCTTCTCGCTCCAGCGCTGGTCCAGCAGGGCCCGCAGAGCCCCCAGCTCCTCCTCAGCCCGGCTCCTCCAGGATGGCTCTCCAGGCTTTTCCCGGAGATTCCCAATCTCCAGGCGAAGCCTCTCGTTCTGCTCCTCCAGAGACTTGACCCGGGACAAATAGGCCTCCAGCCTCCGATTGAGCTCCCACATCTGGACAGACTCCTCTCCCAGGCAGCTCTCCATCATTCTCCTTAATGCCACCCGGAGGGAGAAGTGCACTGAGTGAGAGGAGAAAGGGGCGGATCCCCAAGCACCTCGGAGAGCCTGGAGGAGGACCAGGTCGAGAGGGACAAGGAGGGACCCGGGGAGCTTCCGGAGTGACTTAGAGCTGAGAGGAGAGCGAGTCCCGCTATTCATACTCCCGCCGACTGGGAAAAGGGGGCGGAGACAGGGAGGACTTAACCCCTTGACTACCAAAAGCTAAGTCCAATATTTGCACTGGGCGTTCCTTTTAGGCAGTTCTGTACTGGGTGGGGATATTCCGAGAAGGTATAGTCCCTATCCTGGGGAGCCACCAGCTTGATTGGGGGGAAAGGATTTAGGAAGGACGTGATAGTTTGTTCTCTTCAAGTCTTTGGAAGTCTGGAATATGGAAGAAGGCATATTCTGCTTGGTTCCAGAGGACAGAACCAATACAGAGATGAGTGGAAATTGCAAATGGGCAGATTTGCTCTCAGGGTCAGAAAAAAACACCTATCCAAAAGGGGAACCACTTAAGGTAGCGAACTGGGCAGCATCGTAGGTCTTCCAGCACAGGCTGAATGACAATATTAAACATTTTAATATAATATATAATAATAATTATGTTTAATGGGACTTGGGTTTGGCCATGGGTTGACTGAACAGAATGATTTCTTTGCCCTCTTCCAAGCTTCAAGATTCTGGGACTCTTTGCTTCTTAGGGGACCAAGATACTGGCACAAAAACAGACAAGGACAGGAGATCTGGCCTCACAGAATTCTAGGCACCTGGGTGGGGAGAATTGGGAAAGCAGAGCAAAAAGCATCTTGGAGCAGAAAGGGGTTTAAGACAGAGTGAAGAATGGACTGGGCAGAAAGTTGTCAAGTCATCAAGCATTTATTACGCATTGACTATGTTTCAGGCACTGTGCTAAGCTCTGGGAATATAAAAATGTAGTCAGAAAATAATCTATGAGGAGAGAGAAGACAAACTACGGGGCTGGGGCAGCCTATAACTGAAGCCTAGGAAACAGGGCCAGGGAGATTTGCAAGGAGACTCCCTCAGTCAACCTGTGGTCTCAATTTCTCATCAACCTAGAGTCCTAAACCAGGAACTGTTGGAGGGTTAGGGTTTGGGGTGCCAAGGGCCTGCAAAAGTTCTTGGTGCTCTTTGCCACTCATCTCTCCCTCTGTTTCCTCTAACTTGAAGATGACACTTTTTTTTTTTTTAAAGCGTCCCTTTTTCTCTTCTAGAAGACATTCTAGCCTTCAGTCACTAGACCCAGGAAGGTTGAGATTCTTAGGAAAAGAGTGCCCTCTTGTGGCTAAATAGGCTAGCTGTTGTTAAGTCGTTTCAGGAGGGTCTAACTCTCAGACCCCATTTGTTTTTTTATTTTTAATAAAATCCTTTGCCTTAGAATCAATACTGTGTTATTGGTTTCAAGCAGAAGAACAGCAAAGGAGAGGCAATGGGGGGCAAGTGACTTACCCAAGGTCACACAGCTAGAAAGTGTCCAAGGTTAAATTTGAACCCAGGACCTCCCTTCTCTAGACCTGACTCTAATCAGCCTTTGAATTCTATAGACCATCCCCTATACCCTCAACCTCAAAGAAACGACCTCTTTTCCTAACTCACCCCATCCCTTTCTTATCCTGTGATCCCTGCTGTGAAAGAAGCATAAAATCCCCTTATCCCATCTCCTCAAGGAGTCAGTGTCAACCCGTGCACACTGTCTCCTAGCCAATTCAACATGACTTTTAAATGAATAAATTTCTCTTTTTATTTTTAAGCCAAATTTTGGAGCCTTGCATTCTTTAAAAGGGTACCTGTCTCCTTTAGTTTTTCACTCTAAATCTCTCCCACAACAGGGCTAAAGAATTTGGAGAGGATTCTTTTGTTTTCCCTGAACCTGATATCTTGGTTTCAGTTATTCTAGCGTATTCTTCTCCCAGAAATAATGAACCCCATGTCACCCTTAAGGTTGGGGCCACACTCTATCATTGCTTATAGGACTTACAGGACATCTAATTTGGTTTTAGTGGGTAAATCTCATTTCAACTCTACCTGTATGTGAGTCTTTAAGTATTGTTGAAGTCTCAAGTTGCCCAGAATGTTCCAAAATTGTCCTGTCACATAGTGTCCATGGGATCCTTGCTCATACCCAAGTTCTCTGTAGGGGTTGTATCTCCTTTGCAAACTTGGGGTTACTAATTCCTGTTTTCCTGCTGCTTCCACCAGAGGATTCCCCACTTTCTGTTCCCCATTCTCATGTTTAGCAATCAGGAGGCAGTTGGGGACACTTTTAGTATCCCATCTGATATCCCAGACTCCTTTTGGATCTCTTTATCCTCCCATGTGAGATTTTAAAAATCTGTTATCACTATTAAAACTAAAGGAGGCTGGGGCAGCTAGATAACTCAGTGGAGAGCTAGACCTAGAGATGGGAGGTTTGGGGTTCAAATCTTGCCTCAGACACTTCCTCACTGTGTGACCCTGGGCAAGTCACCTAATATCTCTTCTGCCTTGGAAATGAAACTTAGTATTCTAAGGCAGAAGATAAGGGTTTTTAAAAAGACACAAGGAGAAAAAAAAAACCTAAAAATCAAGGAGATTAACAAGCAAGCCATGATGTGATGGCCTGACCTCCCAGCTTTGAGCAATCTGTTGCAGGAAGATTCCTAGCTTCCCTCTGTGCCTGCTCCCAGACTGCTCACCATGGATGTGGCGGGGGGGGGGGGGGGGGAGTTCCCTGGAAGGCTAGCAGCACTTCACCCAGGTGAGAAAGATGGTTCCAGCTCAGAAATGCTAGGAATTATCACTAATGTTTAGGCCAGTGTGGGTATTATCAATACAGGAAGGTTTATGAATTCAGGGGCTGGACTAAGCAAAAAAATGTATGTTGGCTCCCAACAAATAAGTTTTTTTTTTAATCCTAATCTTACATCTTAGAATCAATACTAAATGTTAAGTCTAAGGCAAAAGAAAACTAAGGGCTAAGCAGTTGGAGCTAAGTGACTTGCCTAGGGTCACACAGCTAGGAAGTGTTTGAATCTGAATTTGAACCCAGAACTTCCCATCTCTAGGCCTGGCTCTCTATCTAATGAGCCATCTCTCTGCCCTTGGACTCAGGCTTTATTCCCTTTGTCCTCTTCTCTCTCCTGGAGAGGGTTTCTGGACTAGGGGGAATGAAGGGGCATCTATCCAGACCTAGCTGTCCTTGCCCCCAGACTTGGGTCCCTCTGAGAAGTGATCGCCCAAGGAAAGGCAGGTGTCAGCCAGGACCTGGAGAATGGGCTTATAGAGAGCTTATTGGAGATCCTTAGAAGGGGAAGGGGCCTCCTGGCTTGGTGGTGCCTTGGCTACATGAATCCAACTCTTCTCCCACCAAGCTGTTCTTCTGACAGTAGAGTCCAACCCAGCTCAAACATATGTCTGATCTCTCTTTTGTTTGTCTAGAGAGTTGGGCATAACTCTAATGTTGAAGATTTTCATGTCACTGGATTCCAGACATATAAAAGATAGTTGGGGAGGGGGAATCCCATTTGGGGCCTCTATGTATTTGGGATGGGAAGCCACAGGATGCACAGGCAGAGACATTTCATGGCACAGTAGGGGATGGACATATAGAGCCATTAGTGATTCAGGGCATCTGGGATTGAGGAGGGGTGCCTGCTTTTTTTGTTCATGGCCGTACCTCTCCCCACCCTTTCCTCTGCCAGCAGGTACCTCTAAAATTCTACCTACACTTTGTCTATTTAGCACAGGAATGAGAACCATAGGGATGGGGCTGGATGGGATGGGATGGGCTGAGTTCCTGATTCCCTGATTGCTTTCCAGTTTCCAGTGAAGACACTCAGGAAAGAAGCCTTCCATAAAAAAACTAAAGTTAAACTTCACTCTCATCTCCCAGTATCTTTTGTCTAAGAAAGTCACTGAAGGTATTTCACTCATCATTAAATGACCAGGGTATTATAATTCCTTACAAATCACCTTACAAAACGATGATCCTCCCAGTTAAAAGACCTAAACAGGGTCCAAATGGCAAGCTTATTTATCATTTTGTTCAAGATTTCCATGTTATTAATGTTCATGTTTTATCTAAATGAAATAAATAATCACTATATATAATTACTACATATATGTGTATATAACTACATATAATAATACTTTTGTCTTTTTTTCTTTAATTGATTCTCTCTATAATTGATTCTGTCTGACGCTAAATTTAATTTAGAAATTTAGCTGAATTAAGTGTAGAAATCTAGTTCTTTTGTTAATCTTGTTCTATTCTATTCTGAGGAAATCTGTTACCCTTGAAGGAAGCAGGTGAACACCAGAGAGTCTGGCTTAGTACCCTTTAAGCACCAAGCTATTCTTTAAGGATGTCTGGTTTGTTATCCAAAGAATTCTGGTCTGCTCTCTGTCTTTGCAGATGCAGTTGGATTCAAACAATGAACATTTCTTAGTCCAGGAGGGAAGGAGGGGATAGTTGCTACCTTTCATTCTCAATTTCTGTCTAATCATATTTTCTTCCATCTCTGATGCTAGCCTTATTATTTTCTGTACTCTCTAAAACTATAGAAGAAGAACTGTCCACTGCATTTAGAGTCTCCGCTTTGCTGGGGAAGTTGAAATTCTACTTATTAGTAAACTTGCACTTTACTAATAAATTGATTGTACTAAGAACTCTGTGCCTTAGTTTTAACTGTCACACCAGGCATCCTGTGGTATCCAACCCTGCTTCCATCATTTTCTCAATCCCTTGTGAGTCAACCTACCTCAGTGATAGATCTTTGCACAGTATTTTTTTTCAATCCTTATAAACTCAGATTCCAGCACCTATTGACTTTTACCTAGAAAAACTCACAGTGGACATAGATTTGTCTACTGCAGTGGTATAAAAGGAGTCCCATTTTATTCTCTCAAATCTTATGGCAAGATTTTAGTTCCATCAATCACTTTTAAAGGTGCCACCTTGATCCAGTGTGTGAATGATCTGCTTCTAGATGCTCCAGGTGCTGAGATTTGCCCAGAGAGTAGTCTAAGTCCAGTGGTACCAAGTCTGTTATTTATTCTAGTTGCTGGAACTCATTCTGTTTCTCCTAAACTCATTCAGCCTCTTTAGCAATTCTCCTCACTTACCACTAAGTGGAGCTTCCTACCGTCTTAGGAGTGGCCCAACACTGCGGACAGCGACAGCAGATCATGATTATTATCATTTGGTAAGATTATGGACCCCTTTGATTCACTGACTAAAGACTGTTCCAGAACGTTTACAGCTTGACAGTCAACACCTTTCCCCTCTTGTGGAGCTCAAAAAGGCCCTGTTGTCAGTAACTGCATTGGGTTTCCCAGATTATAGTGAGATCTCTGTATACGACGGAACAAAGGAAGGTCGCCTTCAGTGTCCTAGCTCAGATGTTTGGACCTGCTTCTCACTCAGTAGCTTATTATTCTGCCCAGCTTGATGCTGTGGCCATGGGAGTGCCATACTGCCTACAGGCTGGGGCTGCTATTGCCCTTTTAGAGGAAGAGGTATGTGATTCAGTTTGGGGTTCACCTTTAATAGAGCAGTGTCCCCTGAGGTCAAGGCCTCTTTCTTTACCACAGAACCCAGGTTTTTATTGATCAGAGACTTGCCAAATACTAAGTGACTTTGCTCTTGGTAAAGAGAACATTACTGCCAAATGTTATGCTGTGCTAAATCCAGATGTTGCCAAGCTCTGGGGAGCCATTCCTTGACTGTCCCTCAATAGTGAGCATGGCTAGAAAATCCCAAAATGTTATTGCTGACTCTCCTTTGCAGAACTCAATTACATTCTGTATACTGACAAGTCCTCTTTTATGAGATTCAGCGTTCACTATACCTGGTGGCTTCTGCTTGTGACACTGTCTGAGAGGCTTCACTGCTCATCTCAACACTCGGGTTGCTGAGCTTGTGGCCCTTACCCAGGTGTGCCACTTAGCCAAAGGGAGAAGCTTCCCATTTTATATCAAATGGGTGTGGGGGTAGCTGGGTAGCTCAGTGGATTGAGAGACAAGCCTAGAGACTTAGGTCCTAGGTTCGAATCTGACCTTGGACACTTCCTAGCTGTGTGACCCTGGGCAAGTCACTTAACCGCCATTGCCTAGCCCTGTAACAAATAAAATTAATATAGAAGGATATATATATTTAACAAATAAAATTAACATAGAAGAATATATATGTTTAACAAATAAAATTAATATAGAAGGATATATATAACAAATAAAAATATATGTATACATATATATATATAAAGATATTAGGGTTTATATCAAATGGCTGTATGCATTTGGTGCTGATGCCCTGGTTACAGAGAAACTTTCTGTCATCTGCCAGTTAGATCACTGCAAATGTGGAATTCACAACAGATCTATTGTCTGCTTGGAAACTTCTTGTTCCCCGGGCAGTTCATTGTTTACTGCTCTGCCCACATGGGAAGGATGAATCCTGATTATGCCTCTGCCGACCTTGCCGCCCAGGAAGGCTCTGCACATATTTTAAAATCTCTCTTTTGGGTGATAATGCCCCTCTTTCCTATGATGACTGAAACAGAGAAATGGAAATAATAGTATAAGGCAAAATGGATTTCTAGGATCTGGGTAACTGCAGAGGGCAAACCACTCCTAGAATTTCAATTGCTGGATATATCATCTCTTCACAAGGGGGGACCACTTTGGCACTCAAGGAATGCCCTGCCATCCACAATGCAGCTTCCTATTCATGTGCCTCTTGCCCTGCTTGCCAGGCTTATACCCAACATGCTTTCCCCACCAAAGCCCATTAAGGTAGGCTCCCTCTAGCTTATCCACCTTTTGAGCACTTGCGCATTGACTTTATCTGTACACTGTAAAAGGGATTCTTAATCTCTTTCTTCTAATTTAACTGGGGACCTGCAGGTCCTTTTACCATAGAGATGTGTAAGATATACCAGCCCACAGTGAAAGGAAGTAGAAACCAGAGAGGCAGGAAGCGAGGTAAGAAGGGGATATAAAAGGCCAGTGCCGGGACTGAGAGGGGGTTTTGATTTTGGGGGGTTGGGAGGTGGTTGGTCTTTGGTCCTTGGTACTTGGTCCTTGGGGGTTGGTTGCTGGTGGTGTAGGTTGGTGCTTAATTGGTAGTTGGGTGATAGATATTTCTCTATATTGATTCTGCCTGCTGAGCTGAGCTGAAGGGCGATCAGCTGGACTTTCTCTAACCGCAGCTATAGGCAGTTATAGGTAGTTATAGGGTAGCTAGTTAGGCAGTTTCTCTCTATCTCTTTCCTATAGTTCTCTCCTTTTCCTATATTCTTACTAAAACTAAAATTGTTAAAAGCTGGTCTCTTATTTTGCCAAACTCATAGTTTAACCCTCACAACACCTAACGATGGCCATTATAAGACCTGCCTTTTTATTGTTGGTTGATTCACCCAGTGGGTAGAACCCTTTCTTGGCTCTCATGCCACAGCCATATTGGTTGCTGAAATGCTCCTGAAGGAGATGGTCCCTTCTTCAGTCCATGTGAACTCTGACAAGGGCACCCACTTTATATAATAGCTCTTTTGTGGTGGCAAAGAACTGGAAACAGGATGCCATCAATTGGGGAATGGCTGAACAAGTTGTGTTATATAATTATAATGGAATACTACTGTGCTATAAGAAATGACGAGAGGGATGATTTCAGAAAAACCTGGGAAGACCTACATGAACTGATGCAAAGTGAACTGAGCAGTATCAGGACAACATTGTACATAGTAACAGCAATATTACATGATAAATATTTATGAATGACTTAGCTATTTATAGCACTCAAATGATCCAAGAAAATCTTCAAGGATTCATGATGAAAGATGCCATCTGCCTCCAGAAAAAGTACTACTGATATTGAGACATGCTATATTTCACTATTTCTTCACTTTTGTCTGTTTTTCTCTTTCACCAAATGACTGATATGGAAAGATGTTTTACACTATTCCATATGTAAAATCTATATCCAGGAAGGGACTGGGAAAGGAGGGAAAGGTAGAATTTGGCTGAAACTTTTAAAAATGGTTTAAAATACAAAACATTAAAAAAATTCTTCCTATAAAGTCCTAAATTAAATTTAAAAATTTCATTCTTTCTATTTTAAGACACAAGAATTCCTTTTCACAAGTCAGGTCCTCATAGAGTCCTTTTAAAAAAAATTTTTATGGCAATGTTTACATTAGATATAAATATAGAAATACCAGGGAGTGATTTGATGGCTCAAGAATCATAAGGAATAAAATTTTTGGAAAAGTGAGACATTCTAAATTGTTGAATTGGGTTTTATGTAGAAAGCTGTACTAACTTGAATTGAGCTCTTTGTTGCAAAAGAATTATAGCAGAAAGCACCTAAAGAACCTCTGCAGAGAACCTGGAACTAGAGAAACAGAACTTCTAGGAGAAGTCCTCTTCAGAGCTGCCTTAAGAATGAGACTTGTGCTATGATCAGGCAACCATCTGAGACATTTGGGACTCAAGATTATATAAACATTGGGAGTGGATATGACATGCAAAACTCTGCCCAAGGGGACTGCCCCCATTGGATTTGTCAATTTGTTGGTCATGGGCAGGGATGGTGATGTTTAAGATTAAGCCTGATGTGATTGCACTTGTACAGTCTATATCAGATTGTTTATCAGACTCAGTGAAGGGAAGGGATGGAAGGATAAAATTCAGGACTCAAATTTTTTTAGAAAATGTTTTAAATTGTTTTTATGAGTAATTGGGGGAAATTTTTAAATTAAAAAAAATTAAGCCTAATGATTTTGTGACCATTATGATAATCTCCTTTAAGGAAGAATGCAACATACTCAAGGTTCTCAAAAGCTCTTCTGGCTGTAGGCCTCATGATCTTTTGGCTTCATATCATTTTTTGCATTGTTTGTAATACTAAGGTTTAGTCACTTGAAAGCATTGATGAGGAACTTGCCAAGGGGAAGAAAAAAGGAAAGAATAAGCATTTATACATTTCCTTTTGTTTGCCAGGCTTTGTGCTAATAAATGTCTAATGACTAGCTCTCAAAAAAATTATGAATATGACACACTTTTAAATTTAATCTATCATTAATATTTTTCTATCACTTTCTTAAATCTAGACAATTAAAAACAATAAATCAAACCTTGCTTTGTAGTTTTGCCTGTTTCCAAGGAGAAAATGCTCACACTAAAAACTGAATGTGTGAGTGTGTGTTTGGGAGGGAGGGAGAGGATTCATGCTGGCTCCAGCACATCTCTGAACTTACCCCATACTAAGTCAAACAAATCTTCCTCTCTGGAGCCAAGGAAAAAGAGAATAATCTCTCTTTCACATGAAAGGCATAGTTTCCTCCCATCCATCCATCCATTTAGCGAATATTGAACCGAATGTTTGCTTTGCAAAAGACAGGGATGAAGGGCAATGGGAGACTGCCGGTTTCTTAAGCATGATTACTTACCAAGCTTCTCAACCTTCTTACACATGGTCTGGGTGGGGCAAGGAAATTCAGCCTTTCCTGATATTGCAGTATAAATTTATCATACATCCCCATTATTCCCTTTATAAGTCTGGATAGTATACATGGTAGGGCCAAGGACCCAGGAGTATAGAAACACTAATAGGCATACACTGTGACTTCTTCTCTTTCCTTGCAATATATGGTTCTGAAAATGCCATGTTACATTTTCAGACAAAGGAGGGGGGAAGCCTGTAGACCTTCCCGATCCCCAATGAGATGTGGGTAAGAAGCTCCCTAATTGCCCTTTCCCACTAACCCAACAGATATGGACATAGGTAATATTCTATTTTTTTTTTAACCCTTAACTTCTGTGTACTGGCTCCTAGGTGGAAGAGTGGTAAGGGTGGGCAATGGGGGTCAAGTGACTTGCCCAGGGTCACACAGCTGGGAAGTCTCTGAGGTCGGATTTGAACCTAGGACCTCCTGTCTCTAGGCCTGGCTCTCAATCCACTGAGCTACCCAGCTGCCCCCGACATAGGTAATATTCTACTATTGCCCTGGAGGTTCTTATTATCTGATAGACCTGCTGTATATTTAGTAAATGTTGAATTAAACTAACAAAACACTTTTGATTCTCCACATAGGTTCATGTGAAGTGAGGGCTGTCTTTGTCTGGCTCAGTGGGAGGCAGAATAGACAATTCTAGCCTGTCCTCTCCCCGACCATTCTCCAAGGGGAGGCTTTCATTCCTGCCAGAAGAGGAAGACGGTATCAGAGATTGAACTGCTCTCAGGGGCAGTTTCAGGCTAGAAGTGTATCTGTTAAGTATTTTTAGTTTAGAGGATATGACTTGATCTCATCTAACTTCTGATCACTCAATATTTTGGGGGAATGGAGAACCCAAGTTCTATGTCCAAGGCTTGACCTCTTTTCTACCTAATATTGGTTTCTCAATGAGCACAAACATGACAAAGACCCACTTATCAAAATCAGTAGCAAGACAAATTAGAAAGTATACATAGGAGGGGGCAACTGGGTAGCTCAGTGGATTGAGAGCCAGACCTAGAGACGGGAGGTCCTAGGTTCAAATCTGGCCTCAGACACTTCCCAGCTGTGTGACACTGGACCCCCATTGCCTACCCTTACCACTCTTCTGCCTTGGAGCCAATACACAGTATTGACTCCAAGATGGAAGGTAGGGGTTAAAAAAAAAACTACACATAGGAATTGGGGATTTTTGACTTTAAACATTTACTCTATTGCAAATATTAATAATATGGAAATAGGTTTTAAACAATGATACATGTAAAACCCAGTGGAATTGCTGGTCAGCTCAGAAAGAGGGGAGGGTGAAGAGGTCCGACCTCTGCAAAATTCCATGCATGAGTCCTGGACACCTAGAAGGAAGCCAAAGACTGTGAAACGATGGGGAAGGGGTTTAAGCACTAGATGGAAAATAACAGACAAGGGACACAGAGAGTTACAGTGTGATGTCTGTCAGGGAGACAAGTCAGAAAGAGAGCTTGTCTTGTCTGCCTGTTTTATTATAACTTTTTTTAGCATTGGGGGTTTTCAGGGTATCCATGGAACTAAGGAAGCAGCAAAGGTTTGTACATAATATTACCTATGTCGGGGGCAGCTGGGTAGCTCAGTGGATTGAGAGCCAGGCCTAGAGACAGGAGGTCCTAGGTTCAAATCTGGCCCCAGACACTTCCCATCTGTGTGACCCTGAGCAAGTCACTTAATCGCCATTGCCCACCCTTACCACTCTTCTGCTTTGGAACCAATACATAGAATTGATTCTAAGATAGAAGGTAAGGGTTTTTAATAATAATAATAATAATAATAATAATTCATGACCAATTACAAAGATAATGAACAGGTGGTAACAATTGTTTGACCAAGTGCCCAGGAAAGAAGCTCATTTGAAAGTCCTTCTTGACTTAAGTCAAAACTTCTTCCCGGAACCCTGGTCCAAACTTATTCAGATATTAAGGCTAAGCCTCAGATTCAAAAAGATCTATTTTCAGCCTGTCTGCCAGCTGCAGCTTCATTTCTTTGAAAGTGCAATTTTTAAGCCCAACAAATTTTTACCCCAATCCAATTGAAAGATTCAGAAATCAGTCATTTGAAATATTGGAAATATATCCATATAAATCTGATCCATGAACACTTTGCTCATTGGTATCAGCTTTTGAATACATCTTTAATACCTTCATGATGTCATTACTGAAATCCTTCAAAAGGGAAAGAACATGAATCAGGTAACCATGGAAAAATATTCTAAATAAAAAAATTTTTAAGTATACATAGAATAGATTCCAGGTAATGCATAATGAAGGAGTTTTTCCATTAAAAACAAAGTAATTCAGCTCAACCAAGAGAGAGTCCCTGATCTTGTCTGAAGGGAAACCCCAAAGACTCTACTGTAGCAAGCTGGGAATAAGGACATGATGGAGACTGCCTGTCCCTCTCATGTCTTCCCAGAATCTTTTTCATCAGCAGCCTCAAATGGAGTTCTCTCTCAAAGTTGAAAGCCCAAAGTGCCCAAATCAACAAGACTTGAAGCTTGATGAATTCCAAAGGAGATCCAACAAAGGTCCCAAAGACTCCCAAAGGGGGATTGTCCCTTGAAGAATCCCAAAGAGAACCTGGAAAAGCTTTGAGGTCTTCCACTTCTCTCATAGACTTGAGAAGTCCCCAAAAGCGACTGAAGGGTTTCAAATGGGCACTGGCCCTTGAAGAGTCCCAAAGGACAGCAAAGGCTAGAGCTCTTTCACCTCTTGCCAACTTCACTCTGCCCTCAAACAAGGCAAGGCATTCATCTCCACCAAAAAAGGGGAGAGGAACCCTAAAGGTTATCTAGTCCAATCTCATGCTCCAGGAAGAGAGCCCTTCTATGGCACACAGGACTGTCATTCTAACTCTGCTAAAACCCCTCTAGTGATAAGAAGCTCATTATTTATGCAGCCCCTTCCATGATGTGACTATTCTATCAGGAAGATCTTGCTTACTTTGAGCTGTAATTTACTTCTTTGTTGCTCCTTCTGCTGCTCTCTGGGACCAGGCAGCATCAGCCTTATCTTTCTGCCACATGACAGTTGTGAAAGAAAATGTTGCGATGCCAATTCAGCGTAATCAGTATTTATTCAGTTCGTAATGACTTCATGGAGATCAGTGATTGATGTCAGACTGAATAAAGTAAAAATTAATAGGTATACTGGTGTGAGAAATGATTCGACCCTACCCTACTTGAGTTAACTTTTCATAATACTGAATCAATTATTTTTACTCCTCTGTTAATTTTCAATTAGTATTCTCCAGTTTAATGTGATTCCAAAAGGGTAATGATTAATTCTTGATTTTTTTTCTATTAACAGACATTGAAAGATATATATATATACATATGTATATATATAGTTAGTTGAGGATAATTAACTAATCTTAATACAGAATATAATTAGGAGTAGTTAGATTAGGTTCGTAGTTGAATGAATTCTTTCCTCTTTTGCTAAACTCTAATTTGTCAGACAAGCCTTTGCATGACCGCCCTAGATCTTTTAAGTTCTGCATGATGGAGGTATCATAAGCGTCAGTGGAAACTCCCTGAGTTAAAGAGTCCCTCCATCCTTTGTCATTTCCTTTCTGTGACCCAACCTAGGATGCTATAGCTGACAGAGACCAGGTCTAGACCATCCTAAAGCATTTTTGAGGACCTCATTGTTATGTATTTCCCTGTCGATAGTTGTATGGCTGGGGAGGGATTGCTACAAGATTTCCCTGCAGCTTTCTGGCAGTGGGCCAGGAGGAGTTGGTAGGTACTTTAGAGCAGCCTAAAGGGCTTCCTGATGGCTTGTCATCTACCAGTGAGAATGTATATGTTGTACTATGTCATCTGAACCACTGAGACCTAAAGAAAGTGGTCTGGATCCTGAAGGGTATAAAATCTGTATTCTTGAGCAAGTTGGAGTCTCAGACCTTAAGAAAGTTCTTAGGATCCTTTTTGTTATAGGGAGCTAGATCCCTTAAATAAAGAGCCGTTGGTTTGGAGCCCTGCCTCAGTGATTTTATTTGCAGGCTAGAGAATTTTTGGCATTACACTTGGAACTAAATAACTTCCTATGTACTAGGGATATCACTGTTGATTATATTTTCTTTTTTTTCATTGACTTTTTGTAAAATTATTTATTTAGAATATGTTCCCATGGTCACCTGATTCATGATCTTTCCCACCCCTCTTTCCTCTCCTCTCCCAGAGTCAACATGCAATACACTGGTCTATACATGTGTCGTTGTTCAAAACCTATTTCCATATTATTCATATTTGCAATAGAATTACTGTAGATTATAAGACAAAATCATGCCTGGCTGTTACAGAGAATTACATTACATTCATGCTAGAGCTTGTTATTGCAGCGATGATAGAAACCCTACATCCTTACAAATCATTGTCACTGGTCCCTTGTGACATTTTCTTTTACCTATAACTTCCGTATCTCCTAGGATTCTGGTGACCAAACACCAGCTGTTTGATTCTAGTTGAAAACCTCTTCAAAGGTGGCAGATGGAACACCTTTCCTTAGAAAACCCTGTGGTTAATGACCTGGAAATGATGACTTACCTCCTGACAAAGTGGTTATGATTAATGGATACACCCCTCAACCAATCATAGAGGCCTCCCCACTTCTGGTGTTAACTAAATTGTACTACCTCGTTCTATTTTTAGTGTGCTCTCAATCTGTGTAAATACTGGGGATGCTCAAGCAACAGGCATCCTTGGCTGTAAGGAAGGTCCCAGATCTTGATTGCTTAGGGACCACCTAAATTTAGTGTCTCCCTAAATAAATTGATTATTGTCCCTCAGTTGCCCATAGTTGCTGATTGGAAACTTTATGGTCCACAGCCAGGCCTTTAATTATATGACAGTGTAGTCTTAGAGATGGGTGCTTTCCTGTGTAAAACCTAAAGTCTAAATCTAAAGAACCAGATTCTGCCCACCACTGCTGTCTTTACTCTGGTAAAATGGAAAGAACTCAGGACTTGGCGTTCAGAAGACTTTTTGACTTCGGACAAATTATTTTCTCCTTCCCAAGCTTTACCTTCCTCATCTGTAAAATGGGGTTATACTCTGATTTATAAGATATGGTAGGAATGGCACCTCTTTTATGTAAATTAGAATGGCTTTCCTTTAAAGGAGCAAGAAGCCCACCCTCAAGATCACCATTGGTTTGCCTTCCTTGCCATCTGAACCTATGGGGAGTTGTCAGAGGTTACATCAGAATTCCTAGTGCCTTGCAAGAAATTCCCAGTGGAATTACTTGTCAAGAGGGAAGAGGGGAGGGAGACAACAAGAATCATGTAACCATGGGGAAAAATTTTTTTTAATAAAATAAAATTTAAAAGAAGTTCCCACTGACCCAGCCCAGCCTTTTATTGTGGTAAAAAATGGATAGAGGGGAATAGTTATTTTATCTGAATTTCTAAACTTTTTAACCTTGGAAATCTTATCCTTTTATTTTTTGCTATTAGTAAAAAAAAAAAATTTTATTGCATTTTATGCTCTACAAATATCTTATTGCATTCTTTCCCCAAACCAAAATCACCTGGTTGCTTTTAGACCTGCCTACATTGGAATATAAGGTTCTTTCACACTCTAACTTGAATACAGTCAAGAAAGCCCTAAGGCTGACCAAGATGTAGCTCAGACTAGAAGGCTTTGGTCTTGAATTGGGCAGTGAGTTATAGAACATTCCAAGGAGGGTTCTGTGTAGATCTCTATATCCTGAGAGTTTGAGGATATACAATAGATATAAATATATATATGTATTATATAAATGTAAATATGCATGTATATACACATATACCAAAAGAATATAGACAGATATCTACATATATCCCTCCTCGGAATGCATATTTGAATAATGTAGATCTGCTATTGTTTGCTGTATGTATATATATGTATATATATACATACACACATATCTATATTATACACATATATCTGTATTATTCACACATATACAGAAGTGTATCTTGTGCTACTTGACCCAGGTGAGACCATTCCACCAGCAATGGCTCAGAGGCTAATTACTTTGGGGGTTGTTATTGTAGTTTCATTCTTCTCATCGTATAGCTTAAATAAAAATGGTCATCGTGGGGGCAGCTGGATGAAAAGCTAAGCCCAGAAACAGGAGGCCCTGGGTTTGAAGCTGGCCTCAGACACTTCCTAGCTGTGTGACCCTGGGCAAGTCACTTAACCCTCATTGCTTGGCCCTTACAACCCTTCTGCCTTGGAACCAATATTGGTTCCAAGATGGAAGGTAAGGGTCTTTTAAAAATGGTCATCAGCTAAGTTACTATCCTATGGTTTTTTTATGTTTAATGTTCAAGGAACTATTGTGGAAATGAACAAAATGATTCATTTTTCTAATTGAGGTGAAAGTGTTGAGATGCAGACTTATTTCAAGTAAAAGCAGTTTCAGGACAACTTCCATAATGGACAAGATGGTGGTGATGATACATACTTCTTGTTAGCATGTAGTTTTGATTTCTTTGACCAAAAGAAACTAATTGGAGTTTCTGAATGTTTGGTACAGTAATACATATTTTAAAAGGTTGTTCCTAATTTTTTTGTGGATGAATATAATTTTCAGGCAATTGTGGTAATCATTTTGTCTGTGATAATGGCTCTAATTCCACTATGGTTTATTTGTTGAATTCTGAAAAATACTTTGGAATTAGGGTAGCTAAGTGGCTCTCCCTTCCTTCCTCCCAGAGTTGATAAGTAATTCCATCTGGGTTATATATGTATTATCATGCAAAACATATTTCCACATTATTCATTTTTGTAAGTGAATAATCTCATAAAACCAAAACTCCAAATCATATATCCAAATAAACAAGTGATAAATCATATATTTTCATCTGCATTTATACTCCAGCAGTTTTTCTCTAGAGATGGATAGCATTCTTCTTCATAAGTCCCTCAAAATTGTCTTGGATCATAGTATCGTTAGTAACAAAGTCTATCACATTTGATCATCCCCCAATATTCCAGTTACTGTGTACAATGTTCTCTCCCCTTCTCCTCCAAACAGCCCCCTCCTTTGGGTTCTTTTTCCCAAGATCCTTTGCAGTCCTTCCAACTGACATTCTGTTTCCACTGCAGCTCCAACATTCTATTTTCAAAAAAATGTCTCTCTCAGCCCTTGCTCTTTACGCCTGGTTCTGCTTATTTCACTCTGCAGCAGCTCACGTAGGTCTTTCCAACTCTTTCTGAAATCTTCTTCATCGTTGCTTACAGCACAACAGTATTCCATCACCATTACATTCCACAATTTGTTCAGCCATTCCCCAATGGAGGGGCATCTCTAGGCTTGTTTGTCAATCATACTATCAGACAAATTTGTGCAGATACAGTCATCCCTCGCTATATCATGGTTCACTTATCGCAGCTTCACTATATCATGGGTTTTGAATAAATATATTCTGTATCGTGGAGCTTTTGCTATATCGCGGGATTTTGCGGATGAATACCATACTGTACACAATGGAAATGCAGTACACCTCTACCACTTGCACAAGATTGTCAACATGAGATTGTACACACACACTATGGCTAATGGAATGAAAGGCAACCGTCAAAGCACTGTGTTCTGTATCCTGGGCGCTAATTGGCTTAGTGACTGTAGCATTGGTCTGTTTGCTCTCCCGAACTTTGCCCATAAGTTCAGTATCTCTCCTTGTCCACTTCACATCGAAGTCTGATCCTGCTGCACATAGTGTTGCTCTATGGTGTTGTGTTTTTGTAGAGTTTTCATAAAAGTTTGAATTTATTTCAAGTCCTATACCACCCAAATGTTCTGTACTTTCTAAGGCTTCTGGCAGTGAACCCAAGTGCCAGAGGAAGATACTTGCCATCAAAGAATAATAAAATAAATATAATGCCACTTCTTTGGGGATTTTCACCTATTGGAGCGGTCTCTGGAACATAACTCCTGTGATAGGTGAGGGATCCCCAATGGGAGCCTTTTGGTTTCCATTCTTGAATCTTAGTCATGTCATAGTCTCTATCTGATGGTCAGCCATTATCAGTCACATTCCCTACAATTAGTGATGTGTATCAATTTTTAACCATTTTGTAACTTTATAAACTGAGCTCTGTTATTTGGTATTTCTTTAAAATGTTAACCTGATCGAAGAAAAGCGAATGACATGATTGGGGGTTTTGGTTTTAAAAGATTGCTCTATTGCAAAAATGAACAATATGGAAATAGGTATCAAGTGATAATGTGTTCAACCCAGTGGAAGTGCTTTTTGGATCTGGAAGGGGGGAGGGAAAGAAAATGAATTATGTAAACATGGAAAAATATTTTCAAAAAAAGATATATAAGTTCAACTTGAAAAAAAATTAAAAAATATTAACCTGGTCGTGATCATTATCATCAATCATCAGGTGTTTTACTATTTGGTCTGGGAAGCAAGAGGTTTGGATTCTGTGCCCAAGTCTCATCCCATTCTTATTTCCCCATACCACAAATCCAGCTAAGTGAGAAAGAAAATCAGAAAGATGAAGCTGATACAGAGTGTTGGCCCTGGCGTCTCTCAGAATTGCTATCACCCAAGAGCCATTCACAGGGCAACCTTTCTCCTAATCTGACTGTGAAAGTCAGAGCCATGTGGAAGGAGATATCATTTTCTCAGGTCGCCTTCTGGAAGTAATTAGTAAGGAGAAGGCACTTGAACCCACTCTCACTCTTCTTCAGACTAATCTTGGTTGTCTTTGAAATGCACAGATGTGGTAGTGTGGACACTGGCCACAAGGAAGTGCTATTTCCTCAGAAACTTCTACATTTCCCAGTGTCAAGCTAAGAAGGTGGCAGAGGCACAAAGAAAGAGATTGCCAAGGAAGACAAATTTGCCTTTATTGCCTTTTCCTCTTTCTTTAGAGAAAAGAAAAAGAAAAAAAGCCGACTGGATTTCTGACTGCCTGCTGGACTCTTTTATCTAGATCCCCCATTATCACTTCAGACTCAGGACAGGTGACAAGTGAGCAGCAGATCCTCCAATTACTTTTTTTTTTTAACCTTTACCTTCTGTCTTAGTATCTGTTCTAAGACAGAGGAGCAGGAAGGGCTAGGCATTTGGGGTTAGGTGATTTGCCCAAGGTCACACAGCTAGAAAATATCTGAGGTCAGATTTGAACCCAGGTTCTCCCAAATCCAGTCCTAAGCCACCTAGCTGCCCCTCTTTCCAATTACTTTTATTTTATTTATTTTTAATTTTTTTTTGCCAATTACATGAAATAACAAATTTCAACACAAATTTTCCTAAGTTATATGATCAAACTTATTTCTCTCCCTTTCTTCCCTTCTCCCTCCCTCCCAGTGCTGGCAGGCAATTCGATCTGGGTTATACATGTATTATCACGCACAACATATTTCCATATTGTTCATTTTTTTTCCAATTACTTTTAATGGCACCACTGTCCTTCCAGTCATACAGGCTTTAAATCAACAAGCAGCTTTTAACCCTTCCCTCTCTCCCAGACTTGCCAAGTTTTACTCTGTTCTTTTGTCTTTGTTCAGTTGTTTTCAGTTGTGTCTGACTCTTCATGACCCCATTGGAGGTTTTCTTGACAAAGATGCTGTAGTGATTTGCCATTTTCTTCTTCACCTCTTTTAAAACAACAACAACAACAAAAAAAAAAAAAAAAAAAAAAAAAAAAAAAACCAAACACTTACCTTCTGTTTTATAATCAATACTAGGGATTGGTTCCAAGGTAGAAGAACTTAAATTAGGGCTAGGCAATGGGGGTTAAGTGACTTGCCCAGAGTCAAATAGCTAATAAGTACTGGGGAGCTGGATTTGAACTTAGATCTTCCAGACTCCAAGCCCATGCTCTGTTTTACTGTACCATCTACTTTCTCAAGATCTTCGGTAGTTATCCACTCCATTCTACTCATACGACCATCAACTCTCTCCCTGAAACTACAGTAAGAGCCTCTTGACTAGCTTCATTCTTTTCTTACTTCAATCCATTCTACAATCAGATGCCAAAATCATCTCAATGCAAAGCTCTAGGATTATCCTCCCTTCTTCATTGTCTATTGGATGAAATGCAAACTCCTCAGTCCAGCATTCCAGTCCCTCTCCTGGCTGGCTTCAACCTGCCTTTCCAGCCTGGCTTTAATCTCTTTTATGTCCCTGGATAATTCCTTCTGGCCTCTTCTGATTGCTTTAGGTCAGGCAACTTCCAATGTCTGAAATCCATTCCTTCCTCCAACTGCATCTTCTCTTCCTTCAAAGCCTAGCTCAGGTACCACCTCCTCTATAAAGCCTTACGAGCTTCCATCTCATCCCCCCAGATTCTTTCTCCTCATACTTCTTAAAGCACTTTGTCTGGATATTTCCTCTGTCTCTATCACCTTGCTACTGTTGTTTTTACCCTCTTTACCTTCCATCTTAGAATCAATTCTCTGTACTGGTTCCAAGGCAGAACAGCAGTAAAGGTTAGACAGTGGGGGTTAAGTGACTTGCCCAAGATCTACACAGCTAGGATTTGTGAGGTCAGATTTGTACCCAGGACCTCCCATCTCTAGGTATGGCTCTCTATTCACTGAGCTACCTATCTGCTCCCTCTTTTCCCTGATAAAAAACTTGAGTCAACATTTGTCTTTATCCATTAATAGAGCATCTCTTTCTCTACTTCTCTACAACCACTGACAGCGGCATAGCAATCACACTCCAGTTCTGGATTCTGAGATGCCATTTGTCTGGGTCTGGTGATTTAGATTTATCAAGAGAAACTAAGTAGTCTCTTAAAATCTTCTTATTTTGGACATTAACTTCCTTTTTATTCCTTATTCATATCTCCTTTATAGTTCAGAGATTATTCTTAGAGAAAGAAATAAACAGAATATGTATGTGTCTCCTCTTTCCAGAATCCCTTATCATCATATCATCCACCCAAGCAGTGGTCCTATGCCTTCTTCAGCCTTTCTTTGTTAAATATTTCTAGCTGCTCTTTCTGTGGTGGCAAAGAATTGGAAATTGACGAGATGTCCATCCAACGGGGAATGGCTGCATAAATTGTGGCATATGTTGGTGATGGAATACTATTTTGTGCTATAAGAAAAGATGAGCAAGATGATTTCAGAAAAAGCTGGAAAGACCTCCATGAACTGATACAGAGAGAAATAAGCAGAACTAGGAGAACATTGTACACAATAACAGCAATATTGTAGAATGATAAACTGTGATAGACTTAGCTACTCTCAGCAATACAATGGCAACAACAAAAAGTTTCTTTGAGGCTTATTAGAGAACAAAGAAGGATTAAGAATTGTATTCAAAGATATTTGATTTTCCCAATTAACATGTAATAACAATTTTCAACATGTTTTCCAAAATTCTAAGATCCAAGTCCCTCCCTCCCTTCTCTATCCCCTCTCAGACACATAAATCTCTCAGAATTTATTCTTTTTTTCCCCTTACCTTCTGTCTAAAAATCAATACTAAGAATTGGTTCCAAGGCAGAAGAGTGATCAGGGCTAGACAATGGAGGTTAAGTGACTTGCTCAGGGTCACACAGTTACAAGTATCTGAGGCCACATTTGAACCCAGGATCTCTTGTCTCTAGGCCTGGCTCTCTTTTCCACTGATTTACCCAGCTGCTCTTTTTTAGTATTGATTCTGACATGCAAGGTAAGGGTTTGAAATAAAAAAAAAAAAAAACAACAACAACAACAGAAAAAACCTTTCCATCCTTCCTGGACTAATTTTCCCTGGAAAAAATTAGACCACAGTATTCCAGCTATCCTTTCTCAAACCTATTTGAAATTTCCTCTTTCAGAACCTAAGGTTCACTTCAGTCTATGTTCAGTTTTCTTTCTCTCTCACAAATTCAAAATTACAACCTGTTCCTTCTTGCAGAACAGTTAAATTAAATCAACAAGCATTTATGTGCCAGGCACTATACTTCATGGGCTCTGAAGTTACAAATTAAGGCCAAAAGAGAGTTCACAGTCTAATGAGATAATAGCATGCAAACAACTCTGTACAAATAGGATATATTCAGGATAAATTGGAGATAATCTTAGAGTCTGGACCCTAAGGTTAAGGAGGTCTAAGAAAGATTTCTTTCAGAAGATGGGACCTTAGCTGATGTTTGAAGAAAGCCAGAGAAGCCAGGAGATAGTGATGAAAAGAGAGGGAGTTCTGAGCATATGGGACTGCCAGTGAAAATGCCCAGAGTGGATCAGAGTATCTTATGTGAGGGACAGCAAGGACATCTATAGTGCCACTGGGTCACAGGGTATATGGAGAGGAATGCAATTTAAGAAGACTGGAAATATAGGAAGGGGATATGTTATAAGTGGTTTCCAAAGCCAAACAGAGGATTTTACATTTGATCCTGGTGGTAATAGGGAGTCCATTAGTGTTCACTGAAAAACAAAAGAGTCTTGCTACTTCCTCTACCTTTTAAAAGATGAAATGATCATTGCCACACCAAGAATGTGATCTTTTTGGGGCACAAAAGAGTACACCACAAAAATATTTATAGCCATACCTTTCGTAGTGGCAAAAATTTGGAAAATGAGGGGATGCCCTTCTACTGGGGAATGGCTGAACAAATTGTGGTATCTGTTGGTGATGGAATACTATTGTTCTAAAAGAAAAAATGAACTGGAGGAATTCCATGTGAACTGGAATGACCTCCAGGAATTGATGCAGAGTGAAAGGAACAGAACCAGGAGAACATTGTACACAGAGACTCATACACTGCCGAACAACTGAACATAATGGACTTCTTTACTAGCAGCAATGTGATGATCCAGAACAATCTCAGGGACTGATGAGAAAGAATGCTATCCACATCCAGGGAAAAAACTGTGGGAGTAGAAACCCAGAAGAAAAACACATGATTGATCACATGGTTCAATGGGGATATGATTGGGGATGTAGACTCTGAATGATCATTCTATTGCAAATATTAATAACATGGAAATAGATTTTGACACATGTAAAACTCAGTTGAATTGCTCGTTGGCTGAGGGAGGGGGGAGGGAAAGAACATGAATTATGTAACTATGGGAAAATCTTCTTAATTAATTAATTAAATGAATTTTTAAAAATCAACCAAAAAAGAGAGAGAGAGAGAGAGAGAGAGAGAGAGAGAGAGAGAGAGAGAGAGAGAGAGAGTACACCATCAGATGTCCAGATAATCCAAGGCATCTATCACCTTTTCCCATGGCTAGACATTTGTTAAACAGAACTCATCTATTTCCTTCTTCTGTCTGGGTGATCTATAATATATTTTCATGACAATATCTGTCCTATTTTACTCATTATAAATGCTGGGTTAGTTCATGTGATTTCCTTTCACGTACATGCAAATGCACACATACATAGAGTTATTTCATCTGAGCTAGAGGAGGTGGAGATAAGAGGAATCTAAGGGACAAAGGTTCCATTCTGGATTGAACGAGAATATAGTGAAAAGGACTGATATTGGACTGCAGGTGGTCTTTCTGACTAGCTAGAGATGCCATCTGGAGACAGACAAAAGGAGGGGAAGATTTTGAAGAAAGATAAACAAATACCTTCACCTCCCACAAGCCTTCTCATTAGTTTAGGTTACTTTTTAGCTTGCCCTAAGAACCTTCCCTCCTCTTGCTATCCCCTCAAGCTATTGTCCTATAAGCTCTTCCCCACCCTTTCCTTTCACTGACAAAATTCTAGAAAGAGTAGTACATATTTGCTGTTTCTACTTCCTTACTTCTTAACCCTCTACAGTCTGGTTTCTGTCTCCACCACTCTCCTAAAACTGCCTTCTTCAAGAGTACCAATAGCTAAATTCAATGGATTTGTCTCAATCTGCATTCTTCTACCTATTTTTATTTTCCACTAAGGATCAACAATAATTATAATCAATCAATGAACATCTATTAAGCTCCCACTATGTGCCAGGCACTTTGCTAAGCACTTGGCATACAAAAAAAGGCAAAAGACAGTCCCTACCTTCAAGGAATTTACAACCAACAATAATAATGAAGTTAGCTAGTGTTTATGTAGTGCTTTAAAAATATTATCTCATTTTATCCTCACAACCACCCTAGGAGGTAGATACTATTATTATACCCATTTTACAGATTAGGAAACTGAAGCTGATAAAATAAGGGACTTGTCCCAGGGTCACACAGCTAGTATGTATCTGAAGTCACATTTGAAACTCAGGTCTTTCCCAGAACTCTATTGTTTTACCACCTAGTTGATGGACCACCCTCTTCTTTATTCCTTAACTTGTGTGATATTTCTCTCTCTTGGACTATCTTCTGAATCTTCAATAGTTTCTGATCCTCCTCTCATTCTTTACATGTGAATCTTCTCCATATCTTAGCCTTTCTTTTTTCTTTTTCTTTATTCTCCCTCTATGATTTCATCCACTCCCTTGGATCCAAGAATTACTTCTACCTTAGTTATCCCCAAATCTTTCTCTCAGATCTCTCCCCTAAACTCTAGTACCATAATCTCCACCTTCTTGTTATATGCCTCCATATAAATGTCGCTTTGGCATCTCAAATTAGACATGTCCCTAACAGAAATCATCACTTCTCCCCTCCCCTCAATTCAATCCTAGCTTCCCCATTTCTGCCAGTGGGTCATATACTCTTCCAAGAAACTCAAATTTGGAACTTCAGAGTCATATTTGACTTCCCAAACTTCCACATACAAACAGTGGTTGGTTCCTGTCATTTTTAGCTAGGTGGACTTGGATTTTAAAGCAGGAAGATCCAAGTGCCAATATTACTTCAGATACTAGCCATTTGACACTGGGCATGTAACTTGGGTGTAGCTAGGTGGCACGGTGAGAAGAGCACTAAACTTGGAGTCAGGAAGATTCATTTTCCTGAATTCAAATCTGGCCTCAGATATTTATTAGCTGGGTGGCTCTGGGCAAGTTACCTCAGTTTCCTCATTTGTAAAATTAAGCTGGAGAAAGAAATGGCAAACCATTCCAGTATCTTTGCCAAGAAAACCCCAAATGGGATGAGGAAGAGTCAGACACAACTGAAACAAGCAAACAAGTGGCTTACCCTCTTTTCAGCCTCAGTTTCTTATCTGGAAAGTAAGAGTAATAATGGTATCTACTGCGTTATCCTGAGGATGAAACAAGATCGTATACATAAATAACACTTTGCAAATCTTACAAAGTATTCTTTAAAATACTATTATCAGTTTTAAATCTCTGAAATGGGTTCTCACTTCTTCACTCAAAGTACTATCACTTGAATTCAGGACCCAAATACTTCAAACCTAGATAATTGTAAAAGCTTTCCAAGTGTCCCCCGGGAATCTAGGCTCTCTCCTCCCCATTCATCCTTCATACTAGTCACTTGATTCAGTCATTTCAGGTGTGTCTGACTCTTCCTCATCATCCCATTTGGGGCTTTCTTGGCAAAGATACTGGAACAGTTTGCCATTTCCTTCTCCAACTCATTTTACAGATGAAAAAACCAAGGCAAATAGGGTGAAGTGACTTGCTCAGGGTCATACACCTAGTCAGTGTTTGAGGCTGGATTCAAACTAGGATCAACCCTACTCCAGGCCTGGTGCTCCATCTATTGCACTAGCTACCTCCCTATTAGGTAGGTAAGTATAAAAGAAAACGCAAGCCTCATAGCTTGGCGATTAAGGCTCTATACCAACTTTCCAACTTCTTTCACACAAATTTATTACTCTCTGCCTCCTGATATTGTCTTTCCATTTCCTATCTCCATGTAGGTGGTTCGTAGTACCTGAAATGGACTCTGCCCAAATCTCCATCTATTGAAATCCTTCCCTTCCCTTAAGGTCTGGCTCAGCCACCATCTTGTTGGGAGGACACATGGAGGGGAGTTCAACCCCAGCTCACTACTTACTAAGTCTGTGACCTCATGAGATCGCTTAACCTTTCTGTGCCTCAGTTCCTCCTCTGTAAAATGGGGGTGGGGCGGGACTAAATGACTTCTGTGGTCCCTTCTGCCTTTAAATCTGGGCTCCTCTGACTCTTTAAGTAGATAATCTCCTTCCTTCCCATCCGGAAAAGTTCGTTCTTCTTTCACTGATTTTCTCCTTCATTCCTGTCATGTCTGAATTGTCTGGCTCCACGCCTAGGCTCCGGGGACCGCGTAGTCGTGCCGGTGGTCTAGCTTTTGCCGCGTGTTTTTATCTCCAGGATCTAAGGTCTCGTAGAGAGGCGGCACTTCAAAGTCTGCTGGATTAGAATGTGAGAGAGGGAAGAGACAAGAAAGAGTCATTGTGGGGAGGGTCTAGAGGGCCGGGCGGGAACGGACAGCCGCAGCTCTCCTCCCTCCGGGGACTCGGCTGCGTGTGGTGTCAGCAGTGACCGCCAGGGGGCGCCAGGACTCGGTCTCATTTCAACAACTCTGCTTGGGAGAACTTTGGGGGGGTCCGGAAGAAGAGGGGACAGGGGCGAGGTGGAAGGGAGGCGACAGAAAAAGTTAGGAAAAGTTGAGAGGGAAACGACCATTTGGGGAAAAAGAGAGCTGGGGCCCGGGAGGGGGTGGGG
>NC_058133.1:166045604-166080828 GCF_016433145.1 Gracilinanus agilis | reverse complement strand
GAGAGAGAGAGAGAGAGAGAGAGAGAGAGAGAGAGAGAGAGAGAGAGAGAGAGAGAGAGATGGGGAACTTGAGGACTGAGAGAGAGAGAAAGAGAGAGAGAGAGAGAGAGAGAGAGAGATTGGGGACCCACTTGGGAGTCCTGGGAGCATAATCTTTTAGCCTGTGAAGAGGGGAAACAGTTGAACTCCTAAACCTCCTCCAGGGGGGAACCAGCCATAGGCCACTGCAGCATGAAGTGAGAGAAGTTAGACAGCAGGAAAGATTTCCTTTTCTTTCCAAAGAATGCCATATAGATTAGATGGAAATCTATTGTTGATGTGAAATCCAAGGACTTCTCTTAACCAACAGCACCAACGCCCAAAACAACACACTTAACAGTCAGCAGAGCTGAAGACTTTTCTGTATCCACTTTCAAAACTTCCAATCCAATGTAATCTCAGCTTCTGGCTGGGCTTTGGCAGCACTCCCTTGGTTTTCCATCTGTGAAAAGGAGTTGTTGCATTTGAGGATCCAAAGTTTGCGTCTAGGTCTCATATTCTATGTTCTCGGTTACTTTCTTGCTCTTACTATTTATTCTGTCTTTTAACATTCTATTTATTAAGACTCTTTGAGCTCTAATGGTCTAATATTCTATGTTCTCGGTTACTTTCTTGCTCTATTTATTCTGTCCTCCAGCTTTCTATTTTCTAAGGCTCTTTCAACTCTAATAGTCTAACATTCTATGTTCTCTGTTACTTTCTTGCTCTTACTATTTATCTTCTAAGGTTTATTTCCTAAGGCTCTTTCAGCTCTAACAGTCTAACATTCTGGGTTCCCAAGTTCCATTCAGCCCAGACATTCTATAGGTCTGAGACTCTGCCTCAATGACTTGGTGATTCTAACCCTCCTTCACCCCTCCCTCCCTCCCTTCCCATGGGGAGGGAAAGGCCAGTCAGAACTGGGAAGTCTGTCCCTCTGCTGTTGCTGCCTCAGGCTGACTCAGATTTGCTGTCTCTATTCCCAGAAAACCCTGCCTGGCAGAGAGAAGGAATGATGAGGTCAGATTCTGGGTTCTCCCAGCCTAGGATAGAACTGAGTAAAGGAAGCCAATTATCTCTGGGCCCAGAATCCCAAGCTCTTCATAGGAGAATTTGGCCTTGGCCTGGGTATTCCAATTGGAGTTAGAGGGAAAAGGTGCAGGTGGGAGGGTGAGATGTCTTAGGGAAATCCTTAGTTTCTAGCCTCAGAACAGAACAAATGTTTATTCACTGAATAAACTGAAAAACTGTTTATTAAGCTCCTATTTTGTGCAGGGCACCAGTGCCTTGTCCCTAGAGGGAGAGAAAATGATAAATAAGACAGTTTCCTTCTCTCTATGGATCTTAGAGACTAGCAGGGTACAAATATGGACATCTGGCTGAATCCCAGAGCTGGAAATTTTTTTAGAGATTGTTAAATACAGCTCCTTCATTTTCCAGATGAGGAACTGAGACCCAGAGAGAGGCTATGCCTTGCCAAAGGTCATACGGTTATAAGAGGCTGAAGTAATTAAGTCTCTTTATAGCGGAACAACCTCTCCCCTCCCCTGCCTTAAACTTCTCACACTGATCTCATTCCCAACAGCCTCTAGGCTTCCTTTAAGGCTACAGAGAACCTAATCAGCTTGGCTCAGAGGAGAGCCCAGCCTGGGTGGTAGGGGGTACCAGGGGAGAGATAGAGATGGGAAGACAAAATGATCTCTTAATAATGTCCCTTCTAGCTGGAGTGGTATGACCTAGGTTCCTGAGGGTGGGAAGGGTGGTAGAACATTGGAGAAAGCAGGGTCAAATGGGGTCATCCATATCTCAGCCCCCCTGTGATGGTGACAGTGACAGAGGACTCCTGGACCCACCTCCCTGCAGGAGAGCCATTGATCAGGGCAGCTGCTGGGATAGAGACAGGCAGGTTGGAAAATGGAAGCCCAAGAGGAGAGAGAACTGGGGGTGGGGGTGAGGGCAGGTGGAGAGGGGAGAAATGCTCTTTATACATCAACTTTAAGACCAATCAAAATGTAAATGTTCAAGAGAAAGCTGAGGAAGGTGGGGAGATGTTGTGACATAGAATGTCAAAGATAGAAAGAACCTTAAAGATACAGTTACCTTTTTACAGATGAAAAAATGGAAATCCAGAGATGGAGAGTGACTTCCCAAGACTTACAGAGCATTGAATTAGTAGCAGAGAGATCTGAGACTACAGAAGTAGTGTGGGATGGAGGACAGAACAGGAAAACTCCTGTGATATATATAGGGAGAGCAGCAAGTCCTTTAGTGGGAAAATTTAAGGATAGATAACCTTATTTTCCTCTATTTTCTTATCTGTTTCTTATAGGAAATGAGAGGCCTCTCTACGTACCACCTACTTGACCAACAAAATGGGCTGGTTATCCTAGGGAATAATGGACAGGTAGGCAGAAGCTCTTCTGGATGGTACAGGGTTTGAGTCCAGAGAAGAACCAGGACTGACTAAGAGCAAAGGGGGAAAACCTACTCCCTGGAGAAAAAGAGAGACAGCTCAGAAGATTGAGATTTAAGGAGGATGGAGGGGGGGGGGGAGCAGTTAAGGGATTAAGGTCCTCTCTCAGGGCGATGGCTGCTGTCTTCCCGCCAAGTTTCTGCTCCTGCAGGGAGGAGCCCAGCCCAAAGATTCTTATCCCTGCTCCTCGAAAGTAGAACTGGTTTGTCTGCTGGCAGAGCCAAAGGAGGGGGGGAGGCTGAAGACGAGAGGTCAGGAGGTTGGTGCCTGCCCACCCTTGGCAGTACCCTTCAGGATGAAGGGAGAAGGATTCACAGCCATCTGAATCCCTAAAAATGCCCAGCTGCTTTTTCAAATGTCATCTGTAAAAGATTCCCTTGTTTTCATCATAGACAGAACTCTTCAATTGCAGTAGCCCTGTCTCTCGGACATTGCCAGCCCCTACTTTTCTCCTCCAGTGTCCCTTTCATGCCCTGACCTTTCCCCCATGCCTCTCCACCTTTTCCCCCTCTCCCCTTTCCTCATCCCCTCCTCTCTTCCCCAGAGGCTTCTCAGTCTTAGCATAGTCCCTTTGCTGGAAAAATTATGGGATTTATAGTAAGAACATCTAGGTTTGAATACCACCTCTGTTGTGTGATCTTGGGCAAGTGACTTCATCTCTCTGGGCCTCAAGTATCAAAAGAGGTCAAACTAAATGACCACTAAGAATCCTTTCAGCTTTCTCTGATAGGCTAAAATACTGAGTAGGATTCTCTCTCTGTCTCTCTGTCTTTCTCTATCTCTGTCTCCCTCTCTCTTCTCTCTCTTTCTGTCTCTCTGCCTCTGTCTGTCTGTCTATCTCCCTATGCCCCTCCTTTCTCCTCTCTCCCTCTGAAGATATTAATCTTGAGATTAATCTTGGAATCAGTATGGGTGGGCATGCTGAGGACCCCCATGGTCTGAGGCCTTGAGATTTGAGCCCAGGGTGAGGATAAGGGGTTATGCCCTGGGAGGGGGCACATCAGGGCTTCCCTTTCCCTAGTTCCTTTTCATCTTCCATAACAAAGGCCCCCCAGAGGCCCCATCACCTCATCCATCTTGCAACCCCAGTTGATGGCAGCCCTTTTGTCACCAGCAGCCCCAGGGCAGAGGGCATAGCCCCCAGACCCTTTCCCTCCCCACTATTCCCAGCCCTAATCTCCAGCTGATGGCTTCTGTTTTCTAGTCTCCCCCTTTCTCCTCTAACTTTTATCTCTTTCTTCACCTGGCCCTTCCCCTTCTCTACTCAATGATTTAATTTCACTTCTCTCCCCGGCTCCTTCACCCTCATCTATTTCTTTGTCCATATCTATTCCTTTTTCTGTGTTTCCTTAAGTCTCTGTTTATTTTTCCGTGTCTCTCTTTTTCTATTTCTCTTTTCTCCTAATCTCTCTATGTCTCTGACCTCATTCTCTGAATCAACCAGTGTTTCTTGAAAGTCTACAAAGTACACACACAGTAAACCCACTCTGTCTCTATCTGCCTGTGTGTGGGTGAATGTGTTCGCACAGAAATTAGGAGTGATCCTGGGAGAGGGTTGAGGATTGGATCTTAATACTCGGGCCTCTAGCCTCTTCTCCTTTCCATGATTTCTGTTTTGTTGTCTTTGGGTAACTGAGGGCTTTAAATGCCCTTGCTCTTTCCCACCAGTGCCTTTCCCAATGGATCTTCTGTCCCAGTTCCATCTGGTGATGTCCCTGACCTTGAAGGAACCATTATCAATGCCATGAACAAGATTTCTCTGATTCCCCACAAACTGTGCTCCCTACCTGTCCCTCAACTGACCTGGGGAACACTGAGGGTGTAGGGAGAAAAGGGGTAAGGAGACCTAGGGGAAGAAGGAAAGGGAAGACCCTTAGGCAGTTCAGGGTTTAGGAGAAGAGGGTCTGAGAAGGCTTCTGTGGGTTTCATCATTAGGTGAATCACATGCAAATGAGATGTAAATCACCACGGAAATAAGCGTCTCTTCCATTTGAGCCCCTCCAGGCTGGGGATGGTACCTGTATCCTGTTCTCCCAGCTGCCAGGGTTAGCGGAAGGCAAGCTAGGGAAGGCAAGTGAAGGGGAAGCCTGGAAGGGATTTCTCACCAGTTGGGTGGAGCAGTGAGGGTGAGGCCGCCATCTCCCTGATCTAATCTCGAAGCTATAGACAAACTACGGCTTTATCTCTCTTGCTGTCTCTGGCAGATGTCTCCCCCATCCAAGCAGCCTTCCCAGTCCTGGATACCAGGGGAAAGTCTAAAGAAAAGAAGAATGGAATCAGAGGATTTGGAATAGTCAGAGACCTTAAAGATTATCTTGTCTGAACCCTTCATTTCACAGATGAAGAAACTGAGGCACAAAAAGTCCTTCCTTTTTATTTTTTTTAAATAACTCTTACCTTCCATCTTAGAAAAAAATACTGGGTTTTGGTTCCAAGGCAGAAGGGTGGTAAGGGCTAGGCATTGGGGGTTAAGTGACTTGCCCAGGGTCACACAGCTAAGGAAAGTCCTTTCTTGGATGGAAAAGAACTCTAGATCTGGAATCAAAGGAGCAGAGTTCAAATCCCAGCTCAGATATATTACTATCTGTGCAATATTGGGCAAGTCATTTGAGGAAGGTGCAGTTTAGAGACATTAGGTCTGTGTTGGTGAACCTATGGCACATGAGCCAGAAAGGGCTGCTCCCCTCTCTTCTCCATGTGCACCTGAAGACATTTCTCCCATCTGCCTAGCAGCCCAATGGGAGCGCTTCCTCCCTCCCCTGTCTGGGGTAAGGCAGGGGCTCACAAGAGGAATGAGGGTTGCAATGTGGGCACTCGGTCTCTAGAAGTTTCACCATCACTGTGGTGGTTTACCCTCTTGCCTCCAGTCTAGCATTCTTTCCATTGCTACAAAGCAGTATTTTGCTGAATCTCACTTTTCTCATCATAAAATGAGAGAGCTGTCTCAGATTCCCTCTGAAACCTTTTCCTATTCTAAATCTAATAGGAGGTCCACAAGGCCAAGGGCTATCTAATTTTTATCTTTGCAACCCCATCACCTACCATCGCACCATAGTGAATATGAAAGCTTGAAGAAGGAAAAGGGGAAAAGGAAGGGAATATGCATTTGTTTTATCTCATTTGATCCTCACAGCATCTCTGGGAAGTAGGTGCTATTATTATCCCTATTTTACAATTGAGGAAATTGAAGCAGAAAGTTTAAGTTGAATTCTTTCTTTTTTTTTTTTGTTGTTTCATTCTATACTTTATATATTTTAAATTTTTTTGTTTTTAAATATTTTCCCATGTTTACATGATTCATTTTCTTTCCCTCCTCTTCCCCACTCCCCTCCCAAAGCTGACAAGCAATTCCACTGGGTTGTACAAATGTTATCTAAGTTGACTTCTCCAGGATCACATCCCTAGTTGAAGCCGTCCAGCAGCTTCATGAAGATTCCTAGTGGGTTGGACACTCAGAAAGGGGAACCAAGGACTGAGTGAAAATGGGTTACGGGTTAAGGATTAATGGAAAGAGAATATAAGGCGAGAATAAAGACACGCAGACACAGAAAGTTTTGGCATAAGGTAGACAGACAGACAGCGAGTAAGCTCTGATGATCAAGAGCTTATTACTAGCTGATTTCTTGTCACATTTTATTGGGGTTACAGCAGTATGGGGGGAAGGGGAGAGGCCAGTGGCCTGATACTTTAACATTATGAGGTAATCATCATAAAATGCAAACTACCAAAACTGAAACAATAGGTAGAGTTAAGATCAGTATCCAGGGTGGATAGGGCCTAAGGCATCTACTGATGTTTGATACCTATGTTAATTGATCATTGAAGGAAAAATTAGGAGACTGAGATAACTGACTCTCTTCTGGGGTGTGGCCTTAGGGAAGGGCTAGGGATTTGGCAAGGTCAACTTTCAATTTGACTCAGGATTGCAGAGATCAATCATTAGCAGTATAAGAGTTAAGTTTTTGAATACTTTTTAAAATAATATCACAATTAATGTATACCTGGATTACTACACTAGTTAAGTGTCTGAGGTCAAATTTGAACTTAGGTCTTCCTGACTCCAGACCCAGCACTCTATCCACTGGGCCACCTAGTTGCCTCAAGCAGGAAAATGTTGATTTTACCACATTAAAGTTAATACAGTAATTTTTTTTTTGCAGAAACACTATTAAGTCAATAATTCATTAAAAAAAAAAAACACTTCTATCTGAGAATTGATACTGTCTTGGTTCCAAAGCAGAAGATTGGTAAGGGCTAGACAACTGGGGTTAAGTGACTTGCCCAGGGTCACACAGCTAGGAGTGTTTGAAGCCATATCTGGACATAGAACTTCCCGCCTCCAGGCCTGGCTCCCTATCCACTGAGCCGCCCAGCTGTCCCTCAATAATTCATTTTTAGCGATACAATTACAGAATATTTCAGTGCTGTTTACAAAGATACTCAGTATGCTTTGATGGTTATAAATAATGTTGGACACTACAAATTTGCATCAGGTGTGATAAGAAAGTTATTCTTGACACAATGAAGAATTGTCTTCAAAATCTAGTAATGACCTGGGTATGTCTCTATAAATTATTACAGCATTTTTTTTTTAAACTCTTACCTTCTGTCTTGGAGTCATTACTGTGTATTGGCTCCAAGGCAGAAGAGTGGTAAGGGTAGGCAATGGGGGGTCAAGTGACTTGCCCAGGGTCACACAGCTGAGAAGTGGCTGAGGTCAGATTTGAAGGCTCTCAATCCACTGAGCTACCCAGCTGCCCCCTACTACAGCACTATTAGTTGGGATTCTCACATAAAGGAATTTTATTGAGCTGCTTTTAATGGTCAGGGCAGCTAGATGGCACAGTAGATATAGCACTAAGCCAGGAGTCAGGAAGACCTGAATTCAAATTTTACCTCAGGCACTTCCCAGCTATGTGACCCCGGGCAAGTCACTTGACCCCCCCCTCCCCATTGCCTACCCTTGGGGCCTGGGGAATGTGAGCAAGTCACTTCATCCTGTCTTCAGTTTTCCCATCTGTCAAATGAACTGGAGAAGGAAATGGCAAACCACTCCAGTATCTTTGCCAAGAAAACCCCAAATGGGGTCACAAAGAATTGGACACAATTGGGAAAAAACCAACTTTAATAGTCAGGCAACTATTTTTATTTTTTTAAGAGAATCCCATTAACTTAAATATTATTTCTAAAATTTAAAAAAAGCAAAGCTGTATGTAATAGATTCTCTACTCTTCTGTTCTTTGCATAGCACAATGTTCATGTGCATTGGTGTTTTCTTAATTCAGAATAAAAGGACAAACTTTTAGAAAAAGCAATGCTTAGGGATAGCTAGGTGACTCAGTGGATAGAGAATCATCCTTGGAGATGGGAGGTAATGAGTCCAAATTTGACCTCAAAGGCATCCTAGCTCTTTGACCCTGGGCAAGTCATTTGCCCCCCCCCCCCCTTCCCCACTGCCTAGCCCTTACCTCTCTTCTGCCTTGGAATTGATATTTAGTATTGATTCTAAGACAGAAGGTAAGGGTTTAAAAAAAAAAAAAAAGAAATATATGTGTGTGTGGGGGGGGGTGCAGTGCAGCTGGGTGGCTCAGTGGATTGAGAGCCCAGGGTAGAGAAAGGAAGTCCTAAGTTCAAATCTTGCCTCAGACACTTCCCAGCTGTGTGACCCTGGGCAAGTCACTTGACCCTCATTGCCTAGCCCTTACCATTCTTCAGCCTTGGAACCAGTACACAGTATTGATTCTAAGATGGAAGGTAAGGGTTTAAAAAAATAATTAATTACAATTTTAAAAGAGTGGCATTTGCTTACTTGAAACTTAAGTGATTTATTTAAAGTCACATAAGTAGTAAATAGCAGAACTAACATCACACACTCAACTATTAAAGACTTAGGTCTTCTCAGCAATATAGTGATGCAAGACAACTCCAAAGGACTCGTGACAAAAACTGCTATCCCCCTCCAGAGAGAGAACTGATGGAATCTAAGTGCAGATTGAAGTATAACTATTTCTCACTTTATTTTCTTCATGGTCTTTTTTTTTTATCTGTCTGTTTCATATGAGTCTTCTTCCATGATATGACCAACATGGAAATATGTTTTGTGTGATGGCTCATGTATATCCTGGATCAAATTGCTTGCCCTCTTAGACAGGGGGAAGGGAAGGGAGGGAGAGAATTTTGAACTCAACATTTTAGAAAATGAATGTTAAAATTTGTTATTCTGTGTAATTGGACAAGTAAAATGATATTAAAATTCAAATGTTTAGAAGTTAAAATTATATATATATGCATATATATTTATATACCCTTAACTTCTGTCTTGGAGTCAAAACTGTATATTAGTTCCAAGGCAGAAGAGTGGTAAGGGCTAGGCAATGGGTGTTAAGTGACTTGCCCAGGGTCACGCAGCTGGGAAGTGTCTGATATCAGATTTGAACCCAGAACCTCCCATCTGTAGACCTGGCTCTCCATCCACTGAGCCACCCAGTTGCCCCCTACATAGATGTTTTTTAAAAGGCAAAGAAATAAGAGTTAAAGGCACCAAAGAGCCACTTTAATGATTCCTTGATTTTGCCTAGGACTGATCCTGACTATGGGGATAATAGCAAATTCTTATTTGCATAGCATTTTATTTATGTATTTATTTAAAAGACTTATTTTCCATCTTAGACACCTCTGTGTATTGGTTCCAAGGCAGAAGAAAGGACTAGGCAATGGGGGTTAAGTGACTTGCCCAGGGTCATACAGCTAGGAAGTGTTTGAGGCTAGATTTGAACCTAGGACCTCCCATCTCTGGGCCTGGCTCTCAATCCACTGATCCACCCAGTTGTCATATATATTTATATATATGTATATATACATATATGTGTGTGTATATATATAAATGTTTAAAATGTTTAATATGTTTAAATATTATCACATATTATCATATATTGTATATAAAAAATTGTGTTATATATAATATATACTATAAAATAAATAATCTAAGAATGCAAAAATAATAAATAAGAAAGAACTAAAATCACGGAAGCATAGGACTTGAGAGTTGAAAGGGACCCGGTCCAATCCTCTATCCCACAGGAATACCCACCATGACGGCGGATCCAGCCTCCCCTTGAAGACCTCCAGTGGGGGAGAATCCACTATTTCCTGAGGCAGCCCTTTCCCCCTTTGGATCTCTCTCGTGATGGAGGAACATTTTCCTCCTGTCACATCTACTTTGGTCTCTTTGTAACGTGCACTCCTGGCTCCTAGCTCTGCCCTCCGGGGCCAGACACAAGCAGGCTAATCCTTCTTCCACATGACAGCCCTTCCAATACCTCTACGGAGCCTCTCCTCATTGTTCTCCTCTCCAGCCTGCCCAGCCTCGCTTCTTTGAACTTATTCTTCTAGGACAGGAACCTCCATTCCCCCTTCTTGTTGCCCCACTTTGGATGGACCCCAGCTCATGGACCTCCTTCTTAAGTTACCGTCCCCAGGACGAAGCCCCGAGCACATGAGTTGATGGGGATATTATTGGGAATGTAGATGCTAAATGATGACCCCAATGCAACTATCAATAATACGGAAATAGGTCTTGATCAGTAACACATGTAAAACCCAGTGGAATTACTCGTTGGCTGGGGGGGGGGGTTGGTTTGAGGGAGAGGTTACATGAACATGAATCATGGAAAAATATTCTAGAAAATTAAAAATTAAAAAAATAAAATGGAAGGTAAGGGTTTAATAAAGAAGGAAAAAAAGAATGGATAGGGGAAAGGCAATTAGGCTGCACAGTGGTTAGAGAGCCAGGCCCAGAGATGGGAGTTCCTGGGTTCAAATCTGGCATCAGACATTTCCTAGGTATGTGACCCTGGGCAAGTCACTTAACCCCAATTGCCTAGCCCTTGCCACATTTCTCTTTGAACTGATACTAAGACAGAAAAGAAGGTTTTTTAAAAAAACAAACAAATAAATAAGTAAATAAGAATTAATCAGGGCAGCTATGTGGCTCAGTAGGTAGAGAGTCAGGCCTAGAGTCTGGAAGACCTGAGTTCAAATTTGACCTCAGTCACTTAACCTCAACTGTCAAGCCCTTGCCCTTCTGTCTTAGAGTTGTTACTAAGACAGAAAGTAAGTGTTAAAAAAAATGCTCATTTTTAGTTCAAACATTCAATCATTTTTTCCCCAATTACATGTTGAAGCAATTCTTAACATTCATTTTCTCACATTTTTAGTTTCCAATTCTCTTCCTCCCTCCATCTTCTTCCCCCCTTCCTGAGATGCCAGGCAACTTAATTTGGTTATACATGTGCTATCATGCAATACGTATTTCCATATTTGTCATATTGTGGACGTCAACCAATTCTGAATTCTTCTAATTGTATTATCGTCTTAAATAGTCCAAATCTCTCATTTTTTCCACAAGAATAGTAGAAAATATTTTATTAGGAATACATAGATAAGACCTAAGTGTATGGCATATCCAGTGTTCCCCTGATCTACTAGAGTCCCTTTGTTCAGTCATTCAGCTGACTCTTTTTGACCCTGTGGACCAAACTGGGTTAAGGCAACCAGAGGTTAAGTGACTTGCCCAGGATTACATAGCTTGTAAGTGTCTGAGGTCAGATTTGAACTCGGGTCTTCCTGACTCCAGATCTAGAGCTCTCTCCACTGATCCACCTAGTTGCCAAAAAGCCCCATACCAAAGAGTTTTGGGACTGGTGCTATAAAGTTTTGATCTAGACCTGTCACAGGGAACTCTCAAGTGAGGAGACTCCTTCTAAGACAGAAGATCTAAAACTGTTCTTCATCCGCTAGTCTTAAAGAGTCATCTAAGGCATGGAGAAATTAAGTGACTTAAGATTCACCTGTATGTTATCCATCGGATGATGGATATGAATCCTAGGCTTTCTCTCCACTATGCCCAGCTGATTCTAGGTGTCCTGGGGGGGATGGGAGGGAATGGAATTAAGGCTATGCAGGAATGGCCTGGGTTTTTTTTTATGTTTGTTTTTATTCATTTATTCATTCATCATTCATTCATTCATTACTTCTTACCAATTACATGTGATACAAGTTTCCACATAAATTTTCCTAAATTATATGATCAAACCTATCTTCCTCCTTTCTCTTTCCCCTCCCAGTGTTGGCAGGAGATTTGATCTGGGTTATACATGTATTATCACGCACAGCATATTTTCATAGTATTCATTTTTGTGAGTAATCTTACAAAAACAAAAGCCCAAAACATAAGCCCAAATAAACAAGTGAAAAATTGTCTACTTTCATCTGCAAGGAATGATCTGTTTTTGAGGAAGCCATGATGGCTCCTGGTAATGAGTCATCCCTTCCTTTTCTCAATTCTTCACAAATCATAAATGATCTGTTTTTCCCAGAAACTAAACTAAATTCATACTTATTAGCATGAATAAACTTTGCACAGACTCATTTTCTTCCCTTTATAAAACAAAAGCAAAACAAAACCAGAAAACAAAATAAAATGAAAATTGTCTTTCCTTTTATAAAACAAAAATTGGCTGTTTCTCCAATCTTACAGTATCTTTCCCCTTTTCCATGACTTTTCATATATCACTGATCTATACCATTCTTATATCTGAAAATGTAATTCTCCTGGGTCAGGTGACTTGAGTTCATCAAAGATAAGTAGGTGTTTTCTTACTGCCTCCTCACTTATCTTGGGTAACAACACCTTTTGGGTCATTTTTGTTCTGTTGTGTCCTTGAAAAAGAGTATTCTCCTTGGCAAAAAAAAAAAAAAAAATCCCCCCAACAAAAACCAATAGGAGCAAAAGAACTGAGCCTCCTCTTTCTTGTCTGTTGTCATTATCCCAGCCACCACAAGGTACGTCCTCTTGAGCACTGGAAGGCTGTCCATTGGTCATCCTTCTCTCACCATGTGACTGGCCCTTCTTTCAACAATATGTTTCTTTAATGGAATCCTTTATGCCCCATCTCATTTGTAATTCTTTTTATATAATTGTCTTAGCCCTGCTCCTGTCTTCTAAGACCCTTTCTATTACCCTTTTGGAAATTCTCAACTTCAAAGGTCCTTCCTTTCTGTCCTAATATAGCTTTAAAAAAAAAAAAAAAGCGTTTTATTGTCGTTAGCTTCCCACAACAGCCTCAGCTCATTCTGAACTTTAGCATTCTTGACCCCATTTTTACAGGATCAGGTCACATTCTTTTATTGTTACGTCTTCTTGCTTCCATCTTCTGTACATATCTTTACTGAATCTAAGTTGCTTGCTCAGTTCCCTGGGCCTTCATTTCAGTCTCTTCAGACAGCTCCCATTTTTCTTCCTCATGGGAAACATTTCCTTTTGTGCTTTCAGAATTTCATTCTGGAAGATTTCTCACTTTTCCTGAGATGTCATTCTCTATAGAATGTTAATCACTGGAGCCTACCTACTGTTCTCCTTTGTAGTCTTTGAAATTTGCTTTCTCAAAATCAGGGGTGCATGTCCCACTTCTCCCTCCCCCAGGTCCTCTGATACCAAACACCTTTCTTGTAGTGTCTTCAAGTCAAGCTTCTTCAGGCCATGCTTTCCGAACTCCAACCTCCACTTCCTTCTAGAAGTTCTCACCCCTGTGACTCTGGGTTCTAATTAGTGAGTACAATGTTATTCAGTTATTTCAATAGTGCCCAACTCTTTGTGACCACCTTTGGGGATTTCTTGGCAAAGAAACTGGAGTGGCTTGCCATTTTCTTCTCCAACTCATTTTACAGATGACGAAACTGAGGTGGACAGGTTTAAGTGAGTTGCCCAGAGTCACACATAATTCAGTAAGTATCCGAGGTCAGATTTGAACTCACATCTTCCTGACTCTAGGCTCTCTCCATTGTATCACCTAGCTGCCCTGGTGTTAGGGTTAAGAAACTTGCCAAGAAAAATTGAGACATTAATGCATTGCTGGTGGAGTTCTGAACTGATCCAATCATTCTGGTTGGCAATTTGGAACTATGCTCAAAGGGCACTAAAAGAATGCCTGCCCTTTGATCCAGCCATACCACCGCTGGGTTTATAAGACCATTCCTAGAAAGGGCATGGCAATTCATTGCTTTGTGATTCCAACTCATTTTCCGGTCTAAACATTCCTTGCTGGCCATGACTCTTTTATACATGTTGTCTTTCCCTATTAAAATGTAAGTTTGTCAAGGGCAAGGACCTTTCACCTGTTTATATTTCCAGTGTTTAGTATAATACCTAGCACATAGTAAATGTTTTTCTCCCTGTGTTCATTTATTCTTTGATTTTTTATTGAATTCCCTCTACAATATCCCTGACAGGTATCCGGAGACAAATCCCTTTGATTGGGGAGGTTCCAGGGTGATGAGGGGGGAAATCAGCCCGCATGCCCAGAACTGAGACAAAAATACAGACAAAAGGCATAGAGTTCTAGCAAGGATAAAAAATGTGGGGGGATCAAGTCTGTGAAGAATTCCTGGAGGAAGAGAGAGAGGAACAAGGTTAAGAAGAACAGAAAGGAGGCTAGGAGCAAAGGAGGAAGAATGGAGGAAGTGTCCTACATACTTTGTTGGAAAGGTAAGTTGGAAGGGGATGAGGTGTGAATTGGGTATGGGGGGTCAATGGAGTAGTGAGTCCAAGTCAAGGGGGTTATGATCAGAGAACTGAAATAAAGGAGCAATAGGGAAAGGGGCCAGGTAACCCAGGACAAAGTACTGGGATTTGATTATCTAAGCATAAAATCACTTCAGGGCTGGAATAGATCCCGTAAAGTCATTTCAGCTCTTCATTTCAGAAAAAGATTCACAAGGAAGATCAAACCCCAAAGAAGGGAAAACCATCATAGGCTGCTTGTGTGCATTTGTGCATCTACATGTATTTTCTGCGTGTATTTTTAGTTTTTCTTGATAGATTCCAGTGGCGCTAACTCATTAGGTTAGGTATTTTCTTCAGGGTTGCAGATCTAGACCCATCCATGTTTATTCATCCTGTGAGTCTCTCATTATTATAATTACAGGGGGGGTACACCCAATGGGTTTGAGCAACTCCTCAAATTCTTTTAATATCAAGAGGATACCAGTGGAACATTCAGGCTGTCTATGGTTCATCAGTCACTCTTTATTTTTTTTTTTAACCCTTACCTTCCATCTTAGAATCAATATGGTGCATTGGTTTCAAGGCAGAAGAGCTGTAAAGGCAGGACAATCTGGGTAAAGTGACTTGCCCAGGGTCACACAGCTAGGAAGTATCAGAGGCCATATCTGAACCCAGGACCTCCCATCTCTAGTCCTGGCTGTCAATTCACTGAGCCACCCAGATGCCCTCTTACCATGAAATTGGTCCATCATTCAACAGCATGCATCTTTGATGATCTCTTTTATGCCCCATCTCCTTTGTGATTCTTTGTCGGCAATATGCTGAATCCTACCTGGCATGCCTGCCATGACCCTTTCCATGACCTCTTTGGAGATCTTCAACTTCAATTGTTTAGATACCAAAGTATTCTGAGTCTTGTCCCTCTAACATCATAGAAGAAATACACCATGGACATTTGTTGCCCAGTTTTTTTTTTTAAGGCCTATCCGATTGTTTATGACCCCATTTGGGGTTTTCTTGGCAGAGATACTAGAGTAGGATTCCATTTCCTTCTCCAGCTCATTTGATGGAGGAGGAAACTGAGGCAAATAGGTTAAGCAACTTGCCATGAGTCACAAAGTTAGGAAATGTCCAAGGCCATATTTGAACCCAGGACCCCCTTATCTCTAGGCCTGGCTTTCTATCCACTGAGCTACCCAGCTGCTTCCTGTACTAAATATTAAAGTGCAAAAGTGTTTAGTGGCATTGAAGCATTGTGGTCCTAAAAGAAAATTAAAGAGATGAAACTTAAAAAAAAAAAAAAGAAAAGAAAAGAAAAAAGAAACTCCTCCTCCCACATAGAATTCTTCCCTTATCCCAAGGATAAATGATTAATAAGCAAAACTGACCCACAAAAGGACTGTCTGACAACAGTCACATTCAGCATATTCAGCACCCATAAGCCGTCAACTTCCTACTGTGAAAACTCTGTTTCATCATATGAAACCTGTGTAATGAACATTAGTCATTGTCTTTAATTCAAATTCAACTGCCTTTTTAGAGTTGCTTTCCTTTGCATTATTGTAATCATCTTTATTTTTTTCTGCTGACTTTACTCTGCAACAGTTTGCAGAAGTCTTGTCATGTTTCTTTAAATTCTCCATAATAATACTGCATCACAGTCACGATTTCTCAGTTAATGGAAAACCATTCTTTCTAGATTTTGTGCTGTGACAAAAAGCATCACTGATTATTTGGGTACATACAGGATCTTTCTGTCATTGACAAATTTGCTATCCAAGAGTGAGATCATAGGGTCAAAGGGTTTCAACAATTTAGCAATATTTTTTCACTTGGCTTCAAATTGTTTCAACTCATGTCTCCAGCAACAGTGCATTAATGTGCCTCTCTTCCCACAGACTCTCTTAATAGGAATTCTAGCTTGAACAATCTTTGCCAATTTGATGGATGCGAGGGAGTTTTTAAAATTTGTATTTCTTTTCTTATTAATGATTTGGAGCATTTTTCTTTTTTTTTTTTTTTCATGTGACTGTTAATGGTTTCATTTCTTCTTTTGAAAACTGTTTGTTCATATCTTCTGCCAATCCATCTATTAAGCAACATCCTATGCTTTTCAAAGCTGTATTTGGTGCAAGAACAAGGTAGGGATATGTCCTGATCTTGGGGCAGATGGGTGGGACGTTACTGAGCAATGACAAAGGAAAGTAGAACTATTCAACTCTTCTGCATCTGTTTTCTCTATCAAAAAGAATGGTCTTCCAGAACATGATTAATAAAATTGTATCTGCATGTAATCTGGAAAAGAAAAGTATAATTAAAAAATGAGAATGGCCTTTAAACTGAAGGGGAAATTGAAACCCCTTGTTAAGTAAGGATATATAAGACAAGACCTGAATTCAGGTTTCTAAACTGGGACAAACTTCCACTTCCAGGGAACTGAAAGAATTTGCAAGTGAGATTTCAGGATCATCGACCATGAGCATTAAGGCGAGCAATGTGCTCAAATTCTAGAGATGGGCGAATGTTATCCCAAATGGAATAAAAAAGGGGAGGGGTGATGAAGAGGTAAATTTCAGAAACTATCAACTGGTGAGGATGCTATTGATCCCCAGAAACATTGTAGAACAGATTATTATTTTTTTTAAATCCTTACCTTCCATCTTGGACTCAGAACTGTGCATTGGTTCTAAGACAGAAGAGCAGTAAGGGCTAGGCAATGGGGATCAAGTGACTTGCCCAGGGTCACACAGCTGAGAAGTGTCTGAGGCCATATTTGAACCTGGGATCTCCCATCTCTAGGCCTGGCTCTCAATCCACTGGGCTACCCAGCTTCCCCCTATAGAACAGATTATTAACAAAATGGTTTGTGGGCACTTAGAGAAGAAAGAGGAGATCCCTGGACCTCGACTTGGGTTCATTAGGGAAAGTCATTTTTTTTTGTCCCTATTCACATATTGAAACATTTGTGTCTGTTGATCATGAAGTTCATAATGAAAAGTAGAGTTTTTAAAAGAATAATGAGGGAAGGCCAAAGACATGGGATAACTGGATTTTATAAGAACGTTGGAAAGAATTTCTTCCTGTTGTTGCCATGTGGATTTGAATGAAGACATGTGGATTTGATGACAGTGTGGTTAAGAAGATTTATAACTGGTTGGAAAGTCAGTGGAGTGGGGATGAGATATAGCCAGTCTCTAAACCAAGGAGACTTGGGCTCAGGGCCTGCCCACGCCATATCCTTGCTCTATGGCTCTGGACGAGTCATTTAATGTAAGTCTCATTGTTCTAGGCCAATGGTGTCAAACTCAAATAGAAAAGGGGGCCACAGTTATACATGAGGACCCCTGCAGGGCACGTATTGACTTAGAAAACCACATATTAACATCATCTATGTTCTACTGTGTTTTACTTATTTTGTTAAACATTTAAACGTTACATTTTAATCTGGCTCAGGCCCCCACTGCGAGTGTGGCTGGCTGTCTCAGACACCTCTGCTCTAGGCAACTCGTGTGTGTGTGTGTGTGTGTGTGTGTGTGTGTGTGTGTGTGTGTGTGTGTGTATGTGTGTGTGTAATTTATTTTTTAGGAAAAGAAAATAAATTTATTTTTCAGGAATAGCATCCACTAAGAAATCGATGGCAAGTTTAAGCATAGTACTGGATAGGATGGCACAAAATGTTAAGATCTATTTTGTTATAGCAAATAGCCAAGTATGATGAGATACAGAGTCCAATAGTTCTTGAAAAACTCTACATATCACAGTTTGAATATATGCTGACTTTTAAGTTGTAAGGAAGGAACTGACCTGCACAGAGATTCATTGGTATAGGTGGGAGTCCCCTTCTCATCTGCATCTGCAATGACTTGACCATGCCACATCTAAATGCAATTCACACACAAGTCAAGACATCACTGTGATGTTACTGGTCCTCTTCAAAAACAAAGGATGAGGGAGGCAGCTGGGTAGCTCAGTGGATTGAGAGTCAGGCCTAGAGATGGGAGGTCCTAGGTTCAAATCTGACCTCAGACTCTTCCTAGCTGTATGACCCTGGGCAAGTCACTTGAACCCCTATTGCCTAGCCCTTACCACTCTTCTGCCTTGGAGCCAATACACAGTATTGACACCAAGTCGGAAGGTAAGGGTTTAAAAAAAAAAAAACAACAAAAAACAAGGATGAGGGAGGCAGCCGGGTAGCTCAGTGGATTGAGAGCCGGGCCTAGATATGGGAGATTTTAGGTTCAAATCTGGCCTCAGACACTTCCTAGCTGTGTGACCCCATTGCCTAGCACTTACCACTCCTACCTTGTCACCAATACACAGTATTGATTCTAAAGTGGAAGGTAAGGGATTAAAAAAAAAGGACGAGGAGCAGCTAGGAAGCATAAGTGGATAGAACATGGGTTCTATCCAACAACAACAAAGGTAGAGGCTGTTATTATCTCATTTTACAGATGAGGAAACTGAGGCAGGCAGAAGCTAAGAAACTTGCCCAGAGTCACATAGCTAGCTAGTAAGGGTCTGAAGCAAGATCTGAACTCAGGTCTTCTTTTTTTTCCCCCCCTCTGGTCTTCTTGATGCCAGACCCAGTGTTCAATCCATTCTGCTACCAGCTGCCTCAATAATAATAATAATTAGCATTATTATTACTAAGAGTTTTGTGACAGGAAGAACACTAGATCTGGAGTCAAGAGACCTGGGTGCGAAACCCAGATCCAACATTCTTCAATTGTCTCATCCTGAAAGTCATTCAACCTGACCGAGGCTTGTCTGTAAAATGGACATGATAATGCTGGCGCCACTTACTGACTACAGGGGTAGCAGGGCAACTAGGTGGCGCAGTGGATAGAGAGCCAGGCTTAGACTCTTCTTCCCAAGTTCAAATCTTACTAGAGGTGTGATCCTGAGCAAGTCATTTAATCCTGTCTGCCTTAGTTTCCTCATCTGTCAAATGAGCTGGAATAGGAAATAGTAAACCCTTCCAGTATCTCTGCCAAGAAAACCCGAAACGGTGTCATCAAGAGTCAGACACAACCAACTATGGGGGCATTTTTAGGAAATCGTTTTGCAAATTAAAAGTTTACTCTAGAAAAATGAATCAAAACGCTGTCCTAGAAAGAAATATGGGACTTGGAGTCAGGAGACCTGGGTTTACTCCTACCTATAACATTTAATCACTGTATGAGAGCAGACAAAGTCATCCGACCACTCTGAACCTAAGATCCCCATCTGTAAAGTGAGGATAATATCTCGAGTCCTGAGGAGCAGCTGGCACAGTTGTCAGAGGACTGACCTGGGAATCAGGAAGACCTGTGTTCAAGTCCTGCCTCCGACTCATGCTAGCTATGATGTTGTTGCTGGTCTTCCCTTCTTGAAGAAGACCTTCCCTGATATGACAGCGCAACAGGTCAGGACTTGGGTGTGAATTGGCTTTTTTTAAAACCCTTTCCTTCTACCTGAGTATCAAGTCAAAGACAAAAGAGCATCAAGGGCGAGGCGATTGAGGTTAAGTGACTTGCCCAGGGTCACACAGCTAGACAGATTAGAACCCCCGTAGCTGTTCCTCCTCCTTCGTTTTTGAAGAAGACCAACGGCATCCTGGACTTGGGCAGGGATTGGATTCAGGTGTGAGCTCGGTCAAGTCTCCCAAGCCAATGGCAGCCGATTAAGCCTCAAGAGGAAGGCGAGCAGTCGGTGTTCATCGGTGGAGAGAGTTCCATCCTGGAAGCGCCTCAGGTTGGCCCAGTCACAGGTCAGAACCCAGATAAATACTCCCGATATCGACTTCGGGGCGATGTTGTCCGGAAAAGGCTTCGGAAACTCCGGAGCGTCAGGGGACAAATGGGAATTCTGAAGCGCCCCGCGGGCGTCCGAAGTGGCAGAACCGGGTCCTCACGCTCCAAACACGCTTGTCGCGGCCCCTCGAGGCAATGGCTTGCTTCATCTTGGCACCTCCCTGCTTTTCCAGACTTATCCCGTTTTACTCCTTTCCATGCACGCTATGCTCCTGCCTGCCAAACTGGATCGCCCTCTGTGTCGAGCCGTCCCTTCCCGGCCTCCCACACACAAAGGACCTATCGCTTTCCCTCCTCCGCAGGGCTGCTCCTTTTGCCTGGAAAGCCTTCCCTCCCCACATTTGCCTGCGGAAGTCCTACCCCTTCCTTAAATCCCCAACCAAATGCCTCCTCCTCCAGGAAGCCATCCCTGATCCCCCACCACAGGTCATGATTGCCATTTGGTTGCATGTCTTGGTTGTGGAGGTCTTAGTGGGCACAACTGTGGGAAGTGGTTTGGCCTTATACTTACCAGCTGTGACCATGGGCAAGTTAAAACTTCTCTGAGAACCTCTCCTCAGCTATAAAACAGAGCTAATAATATTTGTGGTACTGACCTCACAAGATTGTTGTGGGGATCAAATAAAAGAACGTTCCTAAACACAAATGTGAGTTGTTATAAAATGCTTTAAGGATTACAAAGTACTTTATGGAGATTATCTCATTTGAGCCTCACCACCAACCCCAGGAGGCAGGTACACTATTATTATCATCCCCATTTAAAAGATGGGAAAATTGAGGCTAAGAGCCTTAATAAAAAGAATATTAGGGCAGCTGGGTAGCTCAGTGGAGTGAGAGTCAGGCCTAGAGACAGGAGGTCCTAGGTTCAAATCCGGCCTCAGACACTTCCCAGCTGTGTGACTCTGGGCAAGTCACTTGACCCCCATTGCCCACCCTTACCAATCTTCCACCTATGAGACAATACACCGAAGTACAAGGGTTTAAAAAAAAAAAAAAAGAATATTAGCTAACATTTACTGGGCACCTACTATGTGCCAAGCACCAGGTGCTTTACAATTATTGCCTCATTTGATTCTCACAACAATCCTGGGAGGCAGATGCTCTGTCCTCATCATTCCCATTTAATAGATGGGAAAACTGAGGCTAAGAGATCTAATAATGACCATAGCTAACATTTGTATAGGGCAGTTAGATGGTGCAGTGGATAGAGCATCAGGTGAGTCAGGAAGACTCATCTTCCTGAGTTCAAATCTGGCTCCAGATACTTACTAGTTATATGGCCTTGGGAAGGTCACTTAATCCTGTTTGCCTCAGTTTCCTCATCAGTAAAATGAGTTGAAAGAGGAAGTGGCAAGGTGCTCCAGTATCTTTGCCAAGAAAACCTCAAATGGAGTCATACAGAGTTGGATATGACTGAAAGTGACTGAACAGCAGCCATAATATTTATATAACACTTACTATGTGACAAGTGCTTTAATTATATATATAATTATAAATATATGTTTTATATATTTATATAACCATTCTTACATATATATTATAGATTTATTTATATTATACTATATTTCTATGTGTACTATTATTTTATATTTATATAATTATTATGTTATTTAATATTTAATATATTTATATAGACACTAGGAAATGTCTGAAGCCAGATTTGAACCCCAGACCTCTCATCTCCAGGCTTCCCTCTCCATCCACTGAGCTACTTAGCTGCCCCCAACCTATTTTTTTTTGCTTATAACAATGATGCAGATGAGTAATCCCATGGACAAGCTCCATGTTCCATGAGCACTTGAAGCTCAGAGGGAATGGAAATGGATCCTTCTATGGCGGTAGAATTGGCCAAATGGGGTAGGAGGAGAGATATAGGCTGGAAGATGGAAGGGTTAGAGGACATTGTATGAATTCAGGTCTGAGAAGATGAATTGAAAGTAGGTGTGGAAAGAAATGAAAATTAGAGAGCTAGGTGGCTCAATGGATAAAACCCAAGGCCTGTGTATATGACCCTAGACAAGTCACTTAACCTACTCACCCAGCCCTTGCTGCTCTTTCTTCTGTCTTAGAATTTATTCTAGGGGGGCAGCTAAGTGGCTCTGTGGATAGAGAGTCAGGCCTGGAGACAGAAGGTCTATGGTTCAAATCTAGCTTGAGATACTTCCAAGCTGTGTGACCCTAGATAAGTCACTTAACCTCCATTGCCTAGCCCTTACTGCTTATCTGCCTTAGAACCAATATACAGTGTTCATTCAAAGATAGAAGGTATGGTTTAAAAAAAAAGAATAGATACTAAAGACAGAAAGGAAGAGTTTTAAAGAAAAGAAAAGAAGAGAAAAGGTGGAATTTAAAAGGCATTGAACCTCTCAGACAACTTACCATGTCAGGGAGGAGAGTGGAAAGGGAAGGAGGGAGAGAATTGGAAACTCGAATTTTTAAAATGAATATAAAAAATTATTTTACATGTAAATGGGGGAAAAATAAAATATTATTAATCAATAAAGGCATTGAAAAAATGGGAGAACTTGGGAACAGATTGGAACACAGAGAAAAGTAAAATAACGTGTGAAGCTTTGAGACTAAATGGGACTCTGGTGGTGCTACCGACAAAAATGGTCTAACGGAAAGAAGTTGATGCTTGGCATCAGGGTGGAGAAGAGTGACTTTTGGATGCACTGAATTCAAGGGGCCGGTGGACTATCCAGGTGGAAACATCTAGTAGGCAGTGTGGAATCTGGGACAGGAGCTTGAGAGAAGACAGAGTTGGAGGTGAAGTTTTGGAAGTCACCCACACAGCGGTGACAACTGAAAGTGTGGGAGGAGATGAGATCATCAAAGGGATGAAAGTATAGAGGGAGAATGACAGAGGGCTAAGGTCAGGGCCTTGAGTGATGCCCACAGAGAGGATGAGGAGCCACTAGCAGATAGGAATTGAAATAAGGACAATGCATTGTCACCAGAGCCAAATTTTAAGAAGGAGGGAGTGGTTAAGAATAATAAAAGTCATTCCCAACAAACCTGTGAGGTTAGTAGTGAAAGGCTCGCTCCAATCCTCTCCCAGAGTGGGTAATTCGGGCCGAGGGTCAGAGCCAGAAAACTCAAAGCTAGGCCTTCTGGACACAGACACAAGAGTTCCTGCACCCATGCCACATCAAAGGGCAGTTGGAAATAATGTCAGAAGATCAAGAAGAAGGAGAATTGAGGAAAGGTCACTGGATCTGAGAGCTGAGAGGTCTTTGGCAACCTTTTAAAAGAGCATTTGCTATGGGAACTGATGCAAAGGGAAGTGAGCAGAACCAGGAGAACGATGTATACAATAACAGAAATATTATACAATCATCAACTGTGAGGGACTAACCATTATCAGCAAAGCAAGTGTCTAAGATAAACCCAAGACTCATGATGAAAAATGTCCTCCCCAGCCAAAGAAGGAACCATTGGATCAAAGTGTGCCATCTTCTACTTTATTTCCTTCATGAGTTTTTTATTGTAGGTGTAATATGTGTCTTCTAGCACTACGTGAGCAATATGGAAATATGTATTGCATGAATCCATTGGTATAATTTACATCAGACTATTTACCACCTCAGGGAGGAGGAAGTTGAAGAAGGAGGGAAAAAAATCTGAATCCTAAAATGTCAGAAAACAATTGTCAAAAATTATTTCTACATGTAACTGAAATAATAATTTGTTTAAAGCATTAGGTTGCAGGGGGGAAGGGGCAGAAGCCAGATTTCAGGGGACCAAAGAGGAAGTGGGTAAAGAGGAAATGTAGGCCATATGTTCAAGGAGTTTGGCAGTAAAAGGCAGCACATCTTTTTTATCTATTGCTCAGTCACCTATAGCCCATTTTCACATATCCACACCCATCCTCCCAGGTTTCCCTCCTCCCTCCAAAATCAAACACTAATGACCAGAAAGAAGTTTAATTTTCTGATGGTTTAATAACATTAACAAATAAATATTCCAAACCGAATTGGCTATGGGAATATGGGGAAGGAAGGGAATGCTGTGGGATAGAGGGGGCAGCCTTAGGGATAAGGCTTCTGTCTGGTGTTGGAAGGGAGTTCTCTTTTTTAGGATCTCTCAGAAATGGAGAGAATCTCTCCTGGGCTGAGTCTCCTGATCAGAGACAGAGGGAGGGAAGCAAAAATCCCTGGACAAGGTGATCAGGGATTCGCTTGGAATAGGTCAGGGGAGATAGGGAGGGTGAGAGGAAGCAGATGGGGACTTCAGAAAGTGCCCAGGATGTTGGCTTCCAGATATAACAAAGGGCAGGGCAGAGAACTAGCTGGGTAGAGTTGGAAGGAAAAGAGTGACGAGGTAAACAAAAGACTCTTGAGTTGAGCGGTTACTGGGACGCCATGGAGCAGAAGAGTTGAGCAAGATGTAGGGGACCCTCTCAGGACATCCCTTCAGCACTCATTCCCTGATGTAGACCCTGGTGCACACCACATCGTTTGCTGTCAAGGTCTGGAAGGACAGAAACTATGGTCTAGGGGAGGGGATCAAGGCAGTCCTCAGAATGGGTGGGAGTAGGGAGAAGCCTGGTTCTTCTTTCCTCTGTTCTCCTTCTGGGGACTTGCAGAGGGGGCCTGCTTGGGCTCAGTGTTAGAAAGGGGAATGATTTCTCCCCACCTCCCCAATGTCAGTCCTCAAAGAGGGAGAAGGCATAGCGGACACTCCTCCTCCCCAATATAGACCACAAAGGGACCTTCCCTTCTTCCCCCCTATCCTTCCAGGACTGGCTCCTTTTCACCAAGGCCTCCTTAACTTCATGAAACCCTCCCGAATAAAATGAAGCCAAGCCACCACCTCCCATTCCCCAATTTCCCCCAGATCTTAGCTTTCAGAGGATTGGAGTATTTGCATTTAACACAAAAGTAGGGAAAGAAATCTAATGTTAGTGGTGTCTTCTGCTCTTTCTCTCTTCCCACTCCTAGACATCATTCTCAATATGTGAGTTAGGGTTAGGATTAGGTTGGAGATGGGGAGAGAAAAACAAATAATAAATGAATCCTTATTCCATCCACCTGAACTCTGCATTCATTAGAATCCAGCCCAGGCCAGGGGATGGAAGACAATTTGCTATTGGACAAGAGGTGTCCAGGGAGAAAGGGCTTACCAGGATTAATTTTCCATCGTTGGTCAGCTCTCGGGACCAGGAGGTCTTGGGTCCCTCCCCTTTTAGGAGTCTCTGTTCACAGAACATCTTATTCTGGCTTTCCCACTTCACCAAGCTCTGGGGTAAGGAGGAAGAATAAGCCTATCCAATGAGGCAGGGTCAGCAGGAGGCAGAGTCCTCACTGGCACACAGGGCAAAAACCCTGGACCATCCCCAGGGCAAGAAGCTCTCATGGGACACAGGAGGTAGCTAATGGGTACCACCAGAGGGAGGTGGCTTGGGGGGAGGGGTGGAGAAGTTTAGGAAGTACTCACCTGTGCTGGGTGTGCCATGCCCTCCCAGGAGGAAGCTTTCTATTTTAACTAAGTATTGTTGTTAGCCAATTGCAAAGTTCAGTTATTTTTAACCCATTTTAACTAGCTTAAATAGTCCTAGTGTCTACTAAGTTTTGGGACCTTGGAGCAAAGCCCTAATGGCCCCACCCTAGGGTTGGCTTCCCTAAATGGAGAAAAAGACTCTGAAATCAGATAGCACAATTTAGCTGAAGGGATGGAAGCTAGATCATAGGGCAGACTTTTCAGGAGAGTGAGGAGGGAAGTAATCAGCCTTCCTGATCAGGAAAAGGGTAAAATGAGGCAGCTAGGCAGGATGGTATAGCCTATTCTGGCCGTCTCTCTCGCCCTTCCCTCACCCCATACCCAGAGGGAACACTGACCTTACAGGGCCTCCCGTCCACTGTCTGCTCCTCAAACTCTTCCCCAATTTTGAAGTTAATCTCAGTGGTCCTCACAGCGGTCGAAGTTTTGATATGGAAATTGTCTCCATCCTGCTTGATCTCCACCACCGGCTTCGAGGCAGCTGCCACAGCAATCTTCCTTAGCATCACATTCACTCCTGAGGTGAGATTGAGAAACTGTCACTTTCTGCCCATCCCTATTGCAGGGTACCACTGGGGAGGGCATCTCCACTCCTTACGGTCCACTCCAAGTACCACCTGGAACAGGAGCTATGGACAGCTGGTACCCCGGCTGTGGCTCCTCTTCCCTTCCCCTCATTTCCTAAGTCCCATCCCTGAATAACTAATATGGAATAACTCTGGATTTGGAGTCAGAAGGCTTGGAACGAGGGAGAGATGCTGCATGGTTGTTGAATGGCAAGGAGAGCTATCTTCAAATACTCAGAGGGTTAAAATTTGACCAAGAGGTTAGATTCCCTTTATGGGGAAAATCCCAAGATCCTCTGAAGTAGGACCTAAGAGTAAAGGTTATAGAATAACAGGCCTTAATGGGAAAATATTTTAACAAATAGAATTATTCTCTTCATTTTAAATAGAGGCCAAGTGGCTAGTCACGACGGATATTGTAGAGTAACAGGTACTCGGTAAAGATGATCTTGGACCTCCCTCTCCAACTTTAAGTGTTTCTGTTCCCCCCTCACTAAAATTTATTGAAAACCTATAACATTGGCCTCAGACACTTCCTAGCTGTGTGACCCTGAACATGTCACTTGATTCCTAGTGCCTAACCTTTGCCACTCTTCTGCCTTGAACTAATACCAAGTATTGATTCTAAGATGGAAAGTAATGGTTTAAAAAAAACTCTATAATATGCCAGGTCCTATGAAAAATAATAATATCTAGCATTTGTAATAATATATAATAGCTAGTGCTATAAGTTTTATAAAGCACTTTACATTGTCTCCTTTGAACCTCAAAACAAATCTAGGAGGTTAAGTGCTACTGTTATCTCCATTTTACAGGTAGAAAAACTGAGACACACTTGTTAAATGAGTTTCTGGGGGTCCATAGCTAGTATTTGTCTGAGATGGGATTTGAACTCAGACCTTCTTGACTCTAACTTCAGCCCTCTATCTACTAGAAAGTCCTGTCCTTAGGAGTTTATCATTTGAGAAATAATTTACATATATTTATATGTAATACAAATATATAACACATAAATATATACTTTATATATTATGTATTTTGATATATTACATGTATTTTATATATTATATATTTTTTAAACCCTTACCTTCTGTCTTAGATAGAAGATTATTGTGTATTGGTTCTAAGGCAGAAGAGGGGTAAGGGCTAGGCAATGGGGGTTAAGTCACTTGCTCAGGGTCACACAACTAGGAAGTGTCTGAGGCCAAATTTGAACTCAGAATCTCCTGTCTCCAGGCCTGGTTCTCTATCCACTGAGTCACCCAGCTGCCCCATATCTATTTTAATGTAACATTTCTAAATGCCTGATAAATACTTCACTATCGTGAGAAAAGAACCCTGACTTTGTCAATTACCTATTGTGTTACCTTGGGGTAGAACCAGCTACAAGAGCCGATTGTTAAATTTTCAATGTAGGCATTTATAGCTCAGAATTGGGAATGATACAAGTCAGGGATTAAGTAATATTTTGCTAATTGTCTAGACTTAAGTGATGGAAAAAATGTTCATAACGAAGATTAAACTTAAAAGCATGTTCCATATACATCTTCTCCATAGAACCTGCTATTAAATATTTACCAGCACACCCCTGCCTCTGGGCTTCAATTTGCTCTTCTGAAAATGCAGATGTTAGTAGGATTCATATTTAAGGCATTTGGCTTAGATGGCCTGATTAGTTGTTCAGTAAACATCCAACTCTATCTGACCCCACAGGCTTGATCCTGGGGTTTTCTTGGCAAAGATATTGAAGTGGTTTGCCATTTTCTTTTCTAGAGGGTCCCCATTTATCAAATGAGAAACTGAGGCAAATAGGGGTCAAATGACTTGCCCAGCTAGGAAGTATCCGAGGCCACATTTGAACTCAGGTCTTCCTGACTCCAGGTTCAGGGTTCCATGCACTAGCTGCCTAGTTGACCTAGTAATCATGTATTTCTTGTATAATGGGGGTAGCCAAGGGAGCCCCCTCATTCGCTGTTGCCATCCCCCCTTTCATGTTCCATGGAGCAGCCTCAGCAGACTGAGGGGAGAGGATGGTTGTCCCATAATTACACATAAATCTGTCTTCTAGAAAAGGATGGGATTAGCATTTCTAAAAGGCACTAAACAGGTTGTTCCTAGGTGTTCCGGTAGCAATAAAAGAGATGCTCTGCCCCCCTAAAAAGGAGAGAATTGGGCTAGGTGGTTTCTGAGGAACTACGTTGCTCAAAATGGTACTAGTGTGGAGAAGGGAGGTTCCAGAAGGTTTTTTGAAAAGACAGGATGGGAGACAGGTCTGGAAGGATGGATAGGCAGAGAGAGAGTCTCTCCAATCCTCCCCCCCTTAAGTTTTGAGGTATTTATTAGCCCTGTGACTAAGAATCAAGGCACCTGGGTCCCCTGCCCCCTCTGGGTCCAAGCCTCTATGGAAACTGTCTCTAATAACCTCTCCCTGTCTCTGTGGCTTTCCTGGGAGTGAATCAGGACTGTTTCCTAGCAGGGAGCAGTGGTTTTCCCTCCCTTCACACCCCAGCATTTCCTGGGGGCCATCCTTGCTAATCACTCATCCCATTGTGTCACCCACCATCCATTGTGTCTCGGATTCCCCAGAGTCTTTCTCCAGCCCTTTTCCTAGAACTCCTCTCCTAAGGGCACTGCTGAATCTAGGTGTCCAGACTTCCCTCTGCAGGTAGCCAAAGGGACCTTATCCCCTTCCTCCCTGACTCTGGACTCTTCTGTTTCATCTTCCCCTTGCTGAAGACAGCCCCTCAGCATTCACACTTGAAAAGAGACCTGGGTTCGAGGGGCTGTCTTTTTCTAACTCTTCCCTTTGAAGGATGATCAGACCTCCTTTCTCTGTCTGCCTCCCATTTAGGTTAGTGAAGTCCTTCCTGCTGTCTAGCGTCTAGGTATGGGTTTCCTTTTTGTTTTGTATTAAGAACTGTATTTCAATAGAATTGGTTTCCGGTGTAATCCTACGTATTTTATTTTGTGCATAAAACTTTATTCTGAGAAAGAATCTTATTTCACCAGACTGCCACAGAGGTCCATGACCAAAAAAAGTTTGAGAACCTAGAACTTTAGATTCTGACATAGGGCAAAAGCAAAGTCAGGATAAAGTAGAGCAGGTAGGTGGCACAGTGAATAGAATGCTGGGCTTGGGGGCAGGAAGACATCTTTCTGAGTTTAAATCTGGCCTCAGACACTTGCTGGCTGTGTGTCCCTGGGCAAGTCGCTTCACCCTGCTGGTCTTAGTTTCTTTTTTTAGACCCTTACCTTCCACCTTAGAATCAATACTGTGTATTTGCTCCAAGACAGAAGAGTAGTAAGGGTAGGCAATGGGGGTCAAGTGACTTGCCCAGGGTCACACAGCTGGGAAGTGTCTGAGGTCAGATTTGAACCTAGGACTTCCCATCTCTAGGTCTGGTTCTCAATCCACTGAGCTACCCAGCTGCCCCCTGGTCTTAATTTCTTGATCTGTCAAATGATCTGGAGAAGGAAATGAGAAACCATTCCAGGGTCTTTGCCAAGAAAACCCCAAATGAGGTCATTAAGAACAACTGAGGAATCTGAAACCTAAGAGATCACAGAAGTAAGAAGTAGCATTTGAACCTACATCTTCTGATCCAACTGAATAACAACAAACTGAGACCACATAAGGAAAGGGAACAATCCAGAGTTGAAGGCTGGGGAGAAGAAAAGATAATAAAGAAGAAAGGGAAGGTTTTTTTGGGAGAAGAAACAACTCACATTTCTATAGTTCTTTAAGGTCAACAAAGTACTTTTCTCAAAAAGTCCCATTTTGAGCACAGGTGGTGGATTGAGAGTCAGCTCTGGAGATGAGAGGTCCTGGGTTCAAATCTGACCTCAGCCATGTCCTAGCTGTGTGACCCTGGTTAAGTTACAGGCAAGCCCCATTGCCTAGCCTTTAACCACTCTTCTGCCTTGGATCCAATACCCAGTATTAATCTTAAGACAGAAGGTAAGGGGATTTCTTCTTCTTCTTTAATTTTTAAATTTAAATTTTATTTTCTTAAACGGGTAAGGGTGTTTCTTTTAATCCCCATTTTGCAGATGAAGAAAACTGAGGTACCAGACTGCACAGTCTCGCTAAGTGAAGGAATGCAAACTCCCCTAGCTTACTTTATCTAACTAGCCCTAGCACAGACTCCTCTTCATATGCCATCCTGCATTGCTTCTGGAAAGCACACATCGGCAGATCCCAAAGTTCCTTCCCTAAACATGGTCTTCCCAGCCATCTGAATGCTAGCTCCTTGCAGGGAGGGACTGGCTGTCTTTGTGTGTATGCCTAGCTCTTCCCTAGAAGCAGAGGAAGCACTCAGTCTGATTCCTTCATCAACAGTTGGGTGACTTAAATGTCCTCACGCCTTGGGGGGCCCAGGGTTCAAGGCGACCCACCACAAAGGGCTCCGTGATTTTGGGGAGACCAATGAGGGCGCCGGGCCCTGATGTTACTTCTGCCAAGCAGACATTCCCACCTGTTGTTCCCTGCTTCTGGGAAGACCAGGAAAGAAGATCACATTTCTAGACTCCTTCCCTCCTATCCACCCTCAGAGGTCCTAACAGCTCAGATGTATATCTAAGCCCTTTCTGTGTTATCTCCCTGGCAGGGGAAACTAGTGCAAACACAAATCCCATTTGACAAAAAAGGAAACTGAGATTGAGGAACCGGGATAGGTAGGTAACATTCTTTCAGTCCATAGGTGACTAGCCCAGGATCACACAGCCCTCCTTTTTTCCTTTAGGCCTTCCTTCTAGGGATTCCCCAGTTCTCTCAGGCATCTGCACGATTGACCCATCTCATTCTGCCTCTCCACTCCTTTCTCATTCCCATCCCAATTCGCTTGGTATGGTGGAAATTTGGAATCAAAAGATGTAGGTTCAAATCCTGTGTCTGCTACTTCTTTCTTCTTCTTTTTTTTTTTTTAAACCCATACCTTCCACCTTAGAATCAGTATTGATTATTGGTTCCAAGGCAGAAGAGTGGTAAGGGTGGGCAATGGGGGTGAAGTGACTTGCCCAGGGTCACACAGCTAGGACGTGTCTGAGGTCAGATTTGAATCTAGGACCTCCATTTCTAGGCCTGACTCTCAATCCACTGAGTCACCCAGCTGCCCCCTACTTCTTACTTCTGTGATCCCTTAGGTTTCAGGTTCTTCGTCTGTCAAATGAAAGAATTGGACAAGATGACCTCTGAGGCCCCACTAAATCTTTTATTGTGGGACCTCTGTAAAATCTTCTGGGTGGAAGAGGCTGTTCCTCCCCTCCATTCTTGCCACCCCTCTCCCTCTAGGCTCTGCCTCCTTCCCCAGTCCTCTTTGTTCTCTCCTCAAACTTTTATTGGGGGTTGAGGGGAAACAAAGAGAGAGGAACAAAAAAAGAAAAAAGGGAAGTGGTAAAGCTCAAGGTGTGAGCCTGAGTCTTGAAACACAGCCCCCTTGCCCTACCGTACACCTACCCTCTTCCTCCCTTGCCAACCCCAGCCCTCAGTCCTGGGCTGGGCTGGAATTGAACCCTGCAGGAAAGCAGCAGGTGGGGTTGAGCTGGGAGGGTCAGGGCAGCAGGATTCCCTCCCCACCTCCAGGCTCGACCAAGTCCTGGCCTGCCTCCAGGCCTGTGTTTCTATTACCAAGGAACACCAAACATTCCTCTGCTGTGGGGCAGGACCCCTGGGTCCTGGGAGAGGAGAGGAGCTGAGGGTTTCTCCTTGGAGGAGGCAGGTATCTCCTTCCTGAAAGCCCAGAGAAGCTTTTCCTCTCCATGTGCCCCTTGGTACCCTGACTCCAGAGCCAAATGCAGATGATGCCCTGGGATGCTTCATCCTTGAGATCTCAAAGCCCTTTATGTTCCTTGAGGGGAATGGGAGAGGCCTCCTGTTTTACTTACCTCTTGTTTGCCTATGGAGAAGGGAATTACCTATGGAAGACTCAGGGGAAAAGGAGTAAAACATGGGCATCCCACAGCTGGGCACCAGGGAAAGGAGAATGAGGCGAAGGGTAATAAATAACCCTCCATCTGGCCACAAAACACTGTCGTGGCATCGCCTGCTCATTTTACCCCAGTAATCACTCTCCAAGATAGGGAGTGCAACTCTTATTATCCTCATGTTAGAATAATAATCATCATCATACTAGCAGCAATACAGCACTTGCAGGTTTGCAAAGTGGCTTCCATGTGTTATCTCGCTTTATCTTCACAACAACCCTGGTAGATAGGGGCTGTTATTATTCACATTTTACAGATGAGGAAACTGAGGCAGAAAAGAGCCGTTAAATGACCCACTAAGAGTCTCACAGCTAGGAAATGTCTGAGGCCAAATTTGGAATCTTCTTGACTCCAAGCCCAGTGTTCTTTCCATTGAGTCTCTTAGAGGAAACTGAGGCTTTATAGGGAGATGCCATAGAAGTCCTAGTTGGGACAAGAACCTGGGGTCTTTCTATATGGCCCATTATCGGTTAAACCATCCCAGATGGACTCCCCAGGGTAGGGGTGGGAAGGGAGGGAGGGCTCATCCCCCTTCTAAGGGAAATTTAGAAAAGATTCTGTCCTTGGCCTTCCCCTGCCCCCATCAGAGCCCAATCAGGGAGAGAGTTATGATGATTTCAGCTGACTCTGGCAGGGTGTGTTTGTCTAGTGGGTCTGTTTTCAATCTGTCCCCAGCAGGTTCTGGGAAGGACGCGTGGCTCTCAGGGGTCCCTGCAGAGAGGACAAACAGAATGGAGACAGACAGGCAATAGGGTCAGGTCTCCAATCTTGCTTTCTGGCTGGGGCTGGGAGGACCAGAGCTCTTGCCTTGTTTCCCCCTAGAGCAGGTATATCTGGAAAGAGCTGAGGGAAGACAAAGCTTGGGGTGGGGGTGGGAGGCAAAATGGTTCCAGACTCTGAAGGGGGATTCTCCAGACGGCTGTCTGGGTTCCAGTCCATAGACTGTAGAACAAGAAGGATATAGATTAGGCTTCAAGAAACTTCCAAACAGTCAGCAATAAGACCCTGCAATGAAAAAGTCTCCAATTCATCTGGTCCTCAGTTTCCTCATCAGTTAATTGGGAGGGGGAACAGAGGTGTACAATTGCTATGGTCTCCATAATTGTAATTCTGTGACATTCTAATAAGAGTCCCAAGTCACACTATCTGTCGCCTGCCTAGTAGGACAACTCCTGCTCATTCTCCATTCTCCTCTCTCCTCTTAAGAATGACCCCAGCAGCACTATTTGCCTCTTTAAAAAAAACAAACAAACCCTTATTTTCTGCCTTAGTAACAGCTCTAAGACAGAAGGGCAAGGGTTAGGCAAATGGGACTGCCCAGGGTCATAGAGCTAGTGAGTGTCTGAGGTCAAATTTGAACCCAGGTCCTCCTGACTCCAGGCCTGGCACTCTATCTCCCATGTGCCACTTGGTAGCCTCATTATTTGCCTCTCCTTGCTCTCCTATTCTGTTCTGTCTCCATCCTCAGTACTGGGAAGTCCCTCCTGTTATCTAACTTCCATCCCCTTTTCATTTATTTATTTGTTTATTAAAAACCCTTACTTTCCGTCTTGGAGTCAATACTATGTGTTGGCTCCAAGGCAGAAGAGTGGTAAGGGCTAGGCAATGGGGGTCAAGTGACTTGCCCAGGGTCACACAGCTGGGAAGTGTCTGAGGCCATATTTGAACCTAGGATCTCCCATCTCTAGGCCTGGCTCTCAATCCACTGAACTACCCAGCTGCCCCTCCATCCCCTTTTCATATCAGCATTAGTTACTCCCTCTACCCCAATATTTCTCTTCAGGGTCCTGGGACTGAAAGACACTATTTTCTCTCCCCCTTAAATTGTCTTAGTGGTCAGTGTAATAGCAAGAACACTGGATTAGAAATCAGGAGACTCAAGTTTGAATCCTAGCTCTACCTCTAACTTTCTATGAAATGTAGGGCAATTCACCCCACCTCTATGAGCCTCAGTTTCATCATCTGTAACATGGATATGGGGGAAAAGAAACCAAATTAGATGCTCTCTCTAAGGTTCCATGCATTTCTGACAATCTGTAGCCCCTGGATCACTGAACTCTATTAGATTTCTGTCTTAAATCCTCCAATCCATCCTCCTAGAGTCAAGTGAGAACAACTGAAATCAGAGGTGGAAGGGAGGGAGAGTCTGAGATGAAGGAAGGTTACAATGCCTAGGTGGTCCCTCACACTCCCCATATTTCTTTAGCAGGTGAGCCCTGTATGGGGGATGTATAATGGAGGGGACTGGGAAGAAAGAAGGGAGCGGGGGTTTGTGGGATGGGGGTGGGGGTGGCAAGAGAATTGGGCTTCATGCAAAGCCATTTGATGAAACCTAAGAAAGTGATAATTATCCAGAACTATTTTCCTAGGATCCAGAAGCTGCTGATGGAAAATATTCGTCTCACAGAATGGGGGTAGGGAAGTAGGGATAGAGCAGGAGAGAGGAAAGGCAGGATGACTAAGGATAGTGAAAAGGAGAAGGGAATCTGGAATGGGCATGGGATGCCTGGGCCCCTGAAGAAAACTGGGAATTAGAGAGATGGGATAGCTTGGTCTTAGGAAGAAAGGAGACCCCACTCTGGGTCTAGCATATTCTTAGTTGGTTGGAGGAAGAGACCAGGGAGAACTGGAAGCCACCCACACCCTCATCAGGAACCTCCTAGGGATTGGGTTACTATTCATCAGAGGGAAAAGGCTGGGACCCGTATAAAAGAATAAAAGGGATTGATGCCAGGCAGACCCAGGCATCTGGCTCCAGGAGGAATTTTCCCAGGTATGACACCTGGGGATAGACAGCCAATCAAGCCTCAGCTGGCAACTTTACCAAGGTGAGACCCCCCCCCCCACCTGTCCCTATCTCTCTATCCCAGTCATACAAACCAAGAAATTAACTTCACCCTTCCCAAGGTTTTGAGTCGGAGGGTTTGGGGGATTAGGAGAGGAGCTAAGTAGATGACTCCCAGGAAACTTGGGGAGAATTAAGGTGCCTGGCTCTTCCCACCTCTTCCCTTTTGGAAAATCCCAGTGTCTATAATTCCCCTTCCTTAGGGACCCATATATCAGACTCACACACCAGTATGAAGGGGAGGAACTCCGGCATCCAGCATCTCCCACCCTAGCTCCCAAGATTCTAACAATTGCCAACCCTTACCCTCACTCAGGACGGGGGTGGGGGTGGGGGGCCTGGTGGGAAATGACCCAGGCATTTAACACCCCCCTCCCCAGTCACTTACCCCTTTTCCCGGGCGTCTTGGTGTCTGGCACCTCCCCCTTCCCCAAGGCCCCAGTCGTTCTCTGACCACCACCCCCCCCCCCCCCCCCCCCCCCC